>NW_022104341.1:23671268-23681592 GCF_000313985.2 Echinops telfairi
AACGTGCTTCTTCCTCTGCCTGGAAGAACTCCCCCCACTTACTCTCCCTGGTACATTTGGTCTCATTCACAAACAAAGTCAGCTTCTTTTCGATGATGCCTGACTTGGCTTATCGACCTCTAGCTCATTACTCCTTACTTGTTGCCAACTTTATATTTAACAGTTATGTTTCCTGGGGTATGCATCATGTTGGTTACCATTACTAGCTTCCCTGTGCTCTGCTGCCAGACAGCAGTGGGTTCCAAGTGAGCGTCTTACTCATCCTCATTTCTCGTTGGGTGTCGGCTCTCTGAGGAAGAAGAGAGGCTCGGCGTGGCAGAAAGATGAAGAAGCTGCTGGGCTTTAGAAGCCCCAGCAGACATCTGCCTTGTGGTTTCCAGCCGAGTTATCGTCCCTTCTCTCAGCCTGTCATCCTGCTCAGGGAGGAAGGTTAGACTCTAATGCTTAACCAGCCTGGACCTGCTCTTACAGATAGAGGTTGGGGGGGAAAGGAATAGGGATTTTAGTGAAATTTCACCATAACCACATTGCTGAGAGTATGAGGGGAGCTTACCCAGAGGAAAATTGGGGTGTCGTTGGCCAACGAAGGGAGCAATAAAAGCTACAAAGGATAAACAATGTCCTCTTATAAATAAAAGAGGACCACTATTCAGTCATTGTTTTGAGGAGTAAAGGTGTCCGTTGTTGTTGTTTTAATTATCTGAAGGGTGAGTCCTCTCAGCAAGGAAGACTTCTCAAGGGAAGAGTGGCTGCAAACAGAGCTGCAGTGACAGCCACTGGTGTCTTAGCCGAGTCAGCTTGGAGAGCCGCAGAGGCTATCTGAACCTTCCTGATCGCAGCCTCGGGGTGAAGTAAATAGTTAGCTTGGTTGGCAGATCTCAGAGGCTGAAGTTTACCCACAGGTACTTTGGAAGAAAGGCCTAGTGATTTTATGCTAAGGAATCCGCAAATCCTGTGGACATTGTAGAAGACAGGAGGATAGCGTAGGAGGAAAATGTGGAACAAAACGGAAAACCACTCAAGAAAGCAGACTTGCCCCTAGTCCCCTTTCATGGCTGGAACTGAACTCACCTGCGTTAGAACAGTCAGCCCTTTGAGATCACAAGGGCAGAGTTCAGAGGGTTAGGGCAGTAGGAAGAATGGAAACAGGAAACAGTGAGACGGTGGGATAGGGATGTTTTGGGGGAATTGCACTGGGCGAGTTGAAACAAAATGTGTATGATTGTCGAATATAAATCCGATGGTCTGCCCTGTAAACCTTCACCAAATTTACAATAAAATTTTAATTTAAAAATTAATGTTTTTAAAATGGGAAATTTTTAACAAATGGTTTCAACAACCTGTTTTTGTTGAAAAGTGGTTTCTATAATTTTGGAGTGATTGAAAAAGAACAAAACCACAAAGAAGAAAGGAGGCTATGGGACACGTTCCCTGTGGGGTCTCTGGGAGTCAGCCTCCACTTGACAGCGGGGTGGAGTTCAGCCAGGGCCAGGCCTCCTCCTTTCTGGAGGACTAAGGTCCAGAGAGGCCGGCCGGCCCAGGTCACAGCGCGGCGATCCCTGCCCTCCCTCCGTCTCGGACCCCCGCTCCCAAGCGTGCCTGTGTGGAGTAAGTGCTGCGGCTGCCCCTTCCCGGCACGTCCGCCTCGGCTGCTGGGGGCTGAGTATGTGGCAACTACTTGAAGCACAGCCATATATTAAAAAAGAATTTTGTGGTAAAGTGTAGGGTCATCTTGATTTCAGAATGGTTGGTGAAATCCATCCAACATAATTAAAAATATATGTAAGTGTATATATGCACACACACGCACACACACCTACCTACATATATATTATACTTTGCATTATTAAAGTGCACTTAAGAAAGAAAACTGAAAATATTTTTTAGTTGAATGAAATTTTACCATTTTGTCTTGCTGCCAAGGTTCTGCAATAGTGTGGAATTCATTAAATAACCAGTGTATTGTATGTTTCATTGTGTGGTAACAGCAAAGAGTGACTTCATCGACCACTCGGCCTGCTCTGTTGTGGTTTATGATGCCATCTGGATGCCTTGGTGGAATGATTTCTACCTAAATCACTATAAACGACTATTTAAGCTTGTCACAAATTGAAAGCCAGATAGACTTGTGGTTTTTAGCAGTGATGTAATTCTGGAAGGTACCCTGAAAGTTAAAAGTAGTCATATACTATTAGCATCTTAACTCAGTGTTTCACATGGTTTCAGCCAAGTTAGACGCCTGGAAAAAAGATCGACTTTAATTTTTTACTCTGAGGCGGTCTGAGTTTCTGGTCCCTCTGGCCAGGGCACATCTGGTTATGTCTCAGTCAAGTGTGTGCAGGAAGCATGGGGAGTACTGTGGGGTTTGGCCCTACCCGTCTTTAAACCAACCAGAGTGCTGAGAGAGATGGCCTGGCCAACTGAAATAGGGCTTTCTTTCCATATGACAGGGAGAACACGAAAGAAGGACTTCCACTTACTTGGGTGTTACACACATCACTGGACAGCACAGAAAGATAGGTTGCAACTAGGTAGACATCCTTTCTGAGCCTACAGTCATTGCCTGCTGGACAGGGGCAATGACAGACCGAACGAACTTGCCAGAGCTTAAAGCATTGGTGCCTAAGATTCAACAGGAAAGCCTGAAACTGTCTAAAGTCTCTATGGTCTTATTCTGCATCATCCATCCCATCCTCCCCTCTCCCACCAAACACGCACGGGTGTGCGCGTGCGCACACACACACACACACACACACACTACCACAACTACCACCAAAAAAGCCCAACGGACAGTGGGAGAGCCCATTGGTAGCCGTGCTAGGTGGGGTTGGTTAACCAAACTTCTAGAGCAAAACAGGAATAGGAAGAGGCATGGAGCTTAGTTACCATAGGGCCAGGACTCCCGGGCCTGTCAATCATTACAGGAGCAAACAGCCTCATCTTTCTCCAGAGGAGAGGCTGATGTGTTCAAACTGTTGAGCTGATGGTTAGCAGCCCAGCGTATCACCCACTGCGCCACCAGGGAACCTGAGAGATAGGGAAGGTGAGTTGAAAAAACAAGGAAGGAAAAAGAAATGGGTCAGAATGGGCCCTTGGCTGTACCGAGGAGCCACGGGAGGCGGGGGACAGCTCCCCAGGAAACTGGGTACATCTCATCTCGTATTGGCAAAGGTGGGCTCTCAGCAGTGACACGCATGTCAGAGAGGGACCCATGAGTCAGCAGCATGTTTCAGGGCCTGTGCAAGACCTGGATTCAGGTCCAATATAATTCTCTCAATGTAGCCTCACTTACTGAGTGACTCTGAGAAAGTTCCAGATCTCTCTCGATTTGATATTCCTCAGTGAGGTGGTCAGATTAGTTGGTTTCTTACCATTCCTACATGCTCTGAAATGAAGAGTCAGCATCTGCCCCATCACCATCCCTCGGCAGAAAGAAAGCACAGTCTACACCAGCCATCATTTCTTGTCCGACGGGTGTTTCCCGAGCGCCCACAAGGGGCTAGGCAGCATTCCAGGCCCTGGGACTGGAAGAGAGAAACCCTGGTCTTTCATGGAGTTTGTGTTTTGGAGAGGCAGACAACAGTGAGCCAAGCAAATAAATGAGCAAGCTAATGTGCGCTCCTGGTGATTACTGGGAAGACAGTAAAGAGGGACCATTAGTCAAGTGTGTGCAGGGACATGGGAGTGCTCTGGACATACAGGCTTTTAGGATATAGCCAATCGGGGCTGAGGTAGACAGCGTATGGAGAAAGTATGGTTCCCTCATAGTTCTCTGGGCCGGTGGGGGGACCTGTCTCCTGTCTGAGGAGGGGATGCGCAGGCTAAGACGTGATCTGCAGGAGGGAGCTAATGACGAGAGAGTGGGAGCAAAGCAGCCTGCCCGGAAGGAACAGGAGGGAGGGAGTTTTCTGTAGTCAAAGGACAGAGCAAAATGTGTGCCAGGAGCAGAGGGACGGGGAGACAGGCCACCACAGATGATATGAGATGACCGTGGGCTCTTGTAAGGAATTTGGATTGTGTCGCCCCTGCAATGGAAAGCCTTTGAAGGTTTAAAACCTGGGACTGAACAAAGGACTAGCTAAGAAATGGGCAGGGCTGACACCATGGGAGAAGCCAAGGCACTGGGGTAGGTGTGGGTCATTTGCAGAGATTTCCAGAGAAGGGAACACGGGGCCAGCACCCCAATGCCCCAGCATCTTCACACCCATGCAGGAACAGCTGCTCATGGCAGACCCTACTGTTGAGAGGATCGCCGATCTCTGGCTTGGGTTATCGAAAAAGGAGGGTGGTTTGGTGACGAAAACGGCATTTTCTGTTTTCGAGTCCTTGCAGCAAAACCAAAGTAGAGAGAAAACCGAAAGGAGTGCCACTGGACCGATGCAAGCCAGGGTGACCCCGTGGATCAGTCGAACTGCACCGCACAGGATTGGTGACGGCTGTGGCCCTTTCTCCCCCCTAAAGAGTGGCACTCCCTGTCACCCACGGGACCTAGAGGGTTGCTTTGAGTCAAAATTGACTTGATGGCAGTGAGTTTGAGGGGTGTGTGTGTGTGTGTATGTGTGTGTGTGTATGAGAGAGAGAGAGAGAGAGAGAGAGAGAACTTTTGGAAGTGGATGGCTAGGTTTTTCTCCTAGCTTGGTTCCTCTAGGTCAGTGGTTCTCAACCTGGTCGCCTAATGCATCCTGCATATCAAATATTTACATAACAATTCATAACAGTAGCAAACTTAGAGTTATGAAGTAGCAATGGAAATGATTTTATGGTTGGGGGTCACCGCAACATGAGGAACTGTATTAAAGGGTCGCGGCATTAGGAAGATTGAGAACCATGCTCTAGGTAGAGCTGAATCTCCAATCAGTTAACAGCTGAGCATGTTAACCATTTGCACCACCCAAGACATCTAGTGAATAAAGGATATTATAACACACGCACACGTAATTCTCCACTCCAGGGAAATTGATTCAGAGCCAGTTTAGCAGCCAAGAATAGCTTTCAAGTGGCAAAGTTCTTTCCCTGGGTTTCTAGAATTCCAGAAAAGACCCTAACCCTTCGTGGATCATGCAGCCACTCCTGAGCAAACCCTGGATTTAGGATACATGGATGGTGGTGGTGGTTAAAACTTGAGGTGGGCCTTCACTTATATTCTACATCCTCTGAGCAGGTCTCTCAAGGAGAAGGTGAGACTAACAATAATCATATGTCTATAAGGATTTGAATTTCTTTGGGATCTCTCCAGATCCTACAACCCCCAGGTAAATCTCTGCCAAAGGTCCTAAGACTGAATTATAACTCTCGCATCCTCTGTTTCCTTCTTTTGTCTTTAAAAAAGAAATCAACTCTCCCTTTGATATTTTCATTCATTGGCTTCCTTGCATATTTTATTCTTTTCTAAAACTATGCAAAGTATTAAAACCTGTGGTCAGTTTTCACCATGCTCTGCCCCTCAGTTCCTTTAAGCGATGTAGGACAGAAGACTCCCTAGTTCCCAACATCTGTGTGCGAAGCAGAGCTGATCTGAGGCCTTGTCCTTACCAAGGTGGCCCCAGGTTGACTGTAAGCCTGCATGGTAGATCTAGTATAGAAACAATTGGGGGGGGCGGGCTGGGGGAGGGGGTGTGCGAGCGCTCCAAGAATTTTCCTTGCAGAATGGGATGTTCTGCCTATTGTGACCAAGCAAGCTCCCTTTTCCTTCCTTTGCTCATCTGTCAGAGCCTCAGGACAACCCTCTCTCATGGACCCTTTCCAGTAAGAGTGGTTACAAAGATGGAGGCGGCCCTGGCAAACGGTCAGTTTCACAGAGAGAGGTGTAGACTGTGGTTGGAGTAGGGAGGTGGTTGACTTGGGTTCCTTCTCATTTCCCTCCTTGCTACTTATCCCCAGTTCTTTAAGGTACCTCCTGGCACGGCCGTTCCTAAATGCCTACCTCTCCACTCAGCTCGGGCCTTTCCCCTACAACCCTAGAAATTCCATTCAGTTAGCGCATTAATGTGAACTCTGAAATTGGTGCCTTTTTTATTCCTTCTATGTTCTTGGTCTAAGTAGGTCTCAGTTGAGTAGTAATAGGAAGAGGGCAAGCTGATTGAATTAATGTGACGTACTGAACAGTTAATTCACTGAGCAACCTCTGTAAACCTTATGAGCGCTGAGATCGTAGTGATGGGGAGAGAAGCATGTTGGGAGGTGGGCTGGCATTTTAGAAACGCTCATCAGGAAAGGGGTCTCTGAAGAGAACTGTTCTACCATAGTGGTGGGGGTAGCTGCCGGGGGTGGGGGGTGGGGTGATTTGGATTTGGCGAGAGATCTCTTTTCGGTGAAACTTCCAGTGACCTGAAATTTTTATCACAAACTGATAATGTGGGGAAGTTTGGGCTGGGGTTTGGAGGTGGAAGCCCCTCTAGTGCATAGAGCTTTCTATGAGCCACCAAAGTGGGACAATGTGCCCTCTCCTGTCCCCAGCCAGCACTAGCGCCTTTCCTAGTTCATTTCTGCTCCCCAGCCCCTGTTGGTCACCACCGACTCCTTTCCTGTTCATCTCACTGGTAGGCCTTGCAGCTCGGCTTTCTTGCCCACCCAAACCCATAGCCGTCCACTGGATTCTGACTCATGTTGACCCAGTGAAGGGTTTCTCAGACTGTAAACCTTTCCCAGAGCAGACAGCTGCATCTTTGTTGATGGATTTGAACTTACAGCCTTTGGTTAGCAGTCTAATAACTACCCTATCAGTGGCCCTGGGTTCTCTCTCTTATCTTCGACTTTAATGCAGATCCTCTATTGCATTAGCTTGGGTAGTTTGAGCTAATGACCTTTCATCTGGTGCTGTGAGTTAGGGGTTGGACTACCACTGCTCCAAACCCCCCAGCCCCCTGCAGGAGAAAGGTCAGGCTGCCTGCTCCCATAAAGATTTGCTGTCTTAGAAACCCTCTCTGCATTGGAACCCATTCAGTGGCAGTCGGTTTGATTTGGTTTGGTTTAGTACTGATTTTAAGGAAGCTACTCATTCCCCTACCCTATGGGGAGCCATATCCTTTATCAATTCAATTAGGACACTTTGAGCAGAAAGGAGCCCTGGTTGCATAGTGGTTATGCATTGGGCTACTACCCATGCAAGGTCGGCAGTTCAAAACCAGTGCTCCATGGGAGAAAAAGAAAGCTTTCTACTCCCATAAAGAGTTTTAGAAACCCACAGGGGCAGTTCTGACCTGCCCTATAACGTCACTATGAGTCAAAAATGACTTAGTGGCAATGAGGGGTTTTTTTTTGGGGGGGGTACATTGAAAGGAAACGGGGTACTGTTAATTATTATGCTGGGGCAACAGATAGACACCAACACTGCCCTCTGTAAACCAGGTGATGGGTCACCATGGCTTTGCAGTTTATTGGCCTAGTTAGCTCCAGCCCATAAGTGGAATGGAGGCCTCCCCTCCCCCATCAAGTACATGATTTGGAAGCTGGGAGGCTGTGTTAGTCTGGGTAGCCTATAGAAATAAATCCAGGGAAACTCGTGTGTAAGAGAGAACTTTATATCAAAGGGTAATTGTACATTAAGACAACATCCCAGCCCAGATCCAGTCGATAAGTCCGATATTAGCCCATTTGTCCAATACCATTCTATGATTTCCTCTTCAGACTCATGCAGCACATGCAAGGCTGCCGAGTGCAGGAAGAGCACAGGCCAGGGGGTGGAAAGTCTTATGGGTGCAGTGGCAGTGGAAGCATCTTAGCGCTGGCCTGAGTCTCCACATGGCTGCTCCAGCTACAGGGCTCTGGTTCCATCAGGGGTCTCCATGTAGCTGGTCAGTAAGAATCTGGCCTCCAGTGAGCTATTTATCTCCATATTGCCTCCAGATGAGGTCATCAAACTGTGACCTGATTGACAGGCTAGACTCCACCTCTTCACAAGTTGGCAGGAGATTATGTAACTGCCACAGAGGCTGGGCTGTTTGCCTGGTGCACCCCAAAGTCAGAACAGACTTCTTTCCCAGCTTACACCTTGGAGGCCCCCTTAGCTCCCACCCCAGACTATGGCCCCTATCATTCATATTATTTCCTCTAAGCTCATTGTTTCCACTTCTCCATTCTTGTGGGCTGAGCTGTAGATTCTCTGCCCATCTCCAGTCCCAGGAAAGCTGTCTGTAGCCCCAGAGACCCTTGCATAGCGCTTGCCAGGTCAAGGTGCTTGCCTCCTTGGAGCTGAGATGGTATCAGAGGGGCCGGGCTTCCAGAGGAGAGTCAAATGGATCCCCCTTTCTGCTCCTCAGAACACTCTTGAAATAGTTGTTCATTGTTTCTTTACAAAGTCATTTGTCCTTTTTAAAAATAATAATAAGATAAAGGAAACTATGCAGCCCTGTGCCGTTTCAAAGGAAGCATTATAGATACTGAGATCCAGCCTCAGAACTTGCAGGTAACATCCAAAAAGTTAAAGTAAGACCTGAAAGGTTGGGGACCCAAACGACTCAGTGGCGCCATGAGAGAAAGGCCCGGCAATCATTTCTATACAAGTCTCTGGCCAAACCCATCGCCCTCACGTTGGCTCGGACTCACAGTTGCTACACAGAGCAGCACAGAACGCACCTTCGTGTTTCCACTGCCGTAGATGTTTGCAGCTGCAGACCGCCACCGCTTTCCTGGGGATGGCCGGCAAGTGCAAACCGCTGATCATCTGCTCAGCAGCTGTGCACTTCTCCCTGTGCCACCAGGGTTCCGTCCATAGGAGGCAGCTGCTGAAAGCCGTCCAGAGCACAGCCATTTGGACACCAGGGAGTCAGTCAACTCAACAGCAATGGCTTTCGTTTACCGGGGAGGATTGTTTTCACCATAATACTAGCAATGGCCTGAGCACTCAGTAGACACTAACTTATTGTAAAGTATTAGTCCATGATCTCATCTGAAATACTAAAAGCTTGGAGGAAGGGGGATTTTTTTTTTTTACATGTATCACAGACTACAAATCCTGATTTGAATTTATATGACATTGTTCAAAGTCTATTCCCACTTAGGGTGAATACTAATGTTTTGTTGCAGAAATATTAGTATGCTTAGTGACCTCCCCAAACTCCAAAAGGAATATTATATATTATATAATAGGAATATTATATAATAAAGTCCCAGGAAAGCTATCTGTAGCCCCAGAGACCCTTGCATAGCACTTGCCAGTTCAAGGTGCTTGAACTGTATGTGTACAAGTATGTGTATAACATACAAGTTATATACAAGTATGTGTATAACATATTGCCTTTTGAAAATACTTCTGGCCCAAAAAAGTTTCTGAAAAGAGATATGTAGTACTCTTTAGTCCACTGTGTTTTTTTGTTCCGTTTTTAATGAGGAAGCTTCACACAGGATTCTTCACACTTTGCCTTCTGCTCAGTGACTGCCCCCCTGTGGTCTGTAATTCGGAAAAGATTTGGGGTTATGTTCTCACACAAGCCTTTGCAATGAAAGCCACCATGGCAGCATTCATGTAGTAAACAGTAGTGAATTGTGTAGTGAGCTGTCTAATCCCACCTTTCTCCAGGCGTCTGCCGTGGAGGGAGGAGGGAGGAAATGCCCTTCACTGTCACATGTAAGAACAGAGTGGTCATGCCTGTGGCTCCTCTCACTTTGTCTTTAGTATGTAGTGGCTGTGCACATACCCCTTAGGGCAGCGGTTTTCAACCTGTGGATCCCGACCCCTTTGGAGGTCTAATGACCCTTTCACAGGGTCGCCCGATTCATAACAGTAGCAAAATTACAGTTATGAAGTAGCAATGAAAATAATTTTATATTTTGGGGGGTCACCACAACATGAAGAACTGTATGAAAGGGTCACGACATTAGGAAGGTTGAGAACCACTGCTTTAGGGAATGGCAGAAGCCTCTAAACACGATTTTAGACCTTTTCTAAATACAAAATCACTCAGGCTCCGTAGTTACATGACTCCTACTAGTATAGAACAAGGCCTGCCTTCTTGCAAGAATAAGGTGACCAGATTTAAAGTGGGACACCATTGACTGGGGGAAGGGGGGGGATTCTTGATTAAAAATTTGGTCTATATGGACCAGATAGACCGTTCCCTAGCTTGTCGTGCATTCTTTCCAAAAATCAGGACTTTTTAAAACGCCAAAAATCAGGACTGTCCCGCCCAAAGTGGGACGTCTGGTCACCTTACTCAAGAAGCATTTTATATTCCTCATGGGCAAAGTGAGGAGAAAGATATCAAATACTGGAGTACTTTACTCTGTCGCTCACCTTTGCTGAAGCCAGTCTCCAGGAAAATCCCCCGCCCCCAGTGACTGTCACCTCGCGGTCCCGAGACCCTTGTGACGGTGGTGGTCGGTGTCA
>NW_022104341.1:23681781-23693853 GCF_000313985.2 Echinops telfairi
CCCGAGACCCTTGTGACGGTGGTGGTCGGTGTCACCTCGCGGCCCGAGACCCTTGTGACGGTGGTGTTCGGTGTCGTCACGTCGTCGGCTCCAGCTCATGGAAACCGTGTTCATGATCAAGTGCAGCCCGAGGCCAGGCCGTCCCGTGGTGTGGGGGCGTTGGCATCCACAGCTGTGGCCGTCGTGTGAGTCAGTCTCACGGAGGGTTTTCCTCGTGTTCGCTGACCTTCAACCAATCACCACGTCCTTTTTCTCAGCAACTGTTCTTTGCTGCAGACTTGTCCAAAGTCAGCGGCCTTCGCTCGGAGGAGCCTTACAGGGTGTCTTTCCGAGACGTGTGTTTGCTCTTCTGGCAGTGCACCGGGCCCCAGTGTTCTTGTGCACACCCTAATCAGACCGGCGGCTCTTCCATCTTCCTACGCCTTGTCCACCTTTCACGTGTCTGTGAGGCCATGCAAACGACCCGGCCTGGGTCCGTTTGCTTTTTACGACTGGAAGCTTTGTCCCCGTTAGTCCTAAAGTAACATCTCTGCGTTATGCAGCTCGAAGAGGTCGTTTTGCAGCAGATTTGCCTTGACTGTTGCTTCAGTGGGATTGATTGTACATCCGAGTAGAAATCCTTGACAACGTCCAGTTCTTCTGCATCTCAGCTCCCTTCAACTTGAACGGTCACTCTCACTGAGTCGATGCCGACCCCCAGAGACCCCGTAGGACAGGGTAGAACAGCCTCTGTGAGTTGTTATGACTCTCGCTGTTAACAGGAGCAGAGAGCCTCGCCTTTCTCCCGCAGAGTGGCTGGTAATTTCTAACTGCAGACCTTGTGGATCGCAGCCCATCTTGTAACCACGATGCCACCAGGGCTTGAATAGGGTTGCCTGATACAACCTGTAGGAGTCTGTGAAAATGACGATGACTTCTGAGGTCAAGATATAAAGACACTGTACTGGGTCATTTGGTCTTGAAGGAATCAGTATCATATAAGGGGGACACTTACACAACCCTGCGGGAAGTCCCAGGTAGGAAGGAACTGGACCTTCTATAGGCCTAGCACTGAATTGCCAAGCATGCCAGTGACCCTTCAGAAGTGGGGTCCCTGAGTCCTTGTGAACCCTTCTGATGTTACCAACCCAGCCAGCATCTTGAGTTTTACTTCACTAGAGACCCCAAGTCTTCTAGAACCACGGGGGTAAGCCATTCCTAGATTCTTGATCCACAGAAGATACATGAGATAACGATATACGTATCACTGAAATGTGGGTTATTTGTTACTCAGCAGTAGTTCCCAGTATACCTAGCGCTTGTCCTACTGTGTTTCCCCTGACCTGGGATCCTCTTGACTCTGCACTCACCAGCGTGTGCTCTCCGTGCTTCACCTCCTGCGTCACCGGCGTGTGGCTGTGTGAGTCTGAAGCGGGACTGATGGACTCGTATTGGATTAATGGACTTGAGGTGGGGACTGGGATGCCTTTTTGATATATAATTACTTCTTGATGTAAAGCTCTTTGTTAGACAGAGATGAGTATCACTGGATTTGTTTCTCAGTCAACCCGGCCTAGCACACTAAGGGAAATGAAAAATGTCTATAATATTATCTCCTTTGCATACTTTGTGGCAAGTAGCTTCACTTTTTCTTCATATGAGTACTAAAATGTATCTGCATATATGCACACACACCTAAGAGATTAGTTTGTCAATAAACACAGGATAATGTTAAATGTATTGTCCTGCAACTTGTACCATTTGTTTAACAAAGTGTCTGGGGTTTTTTCCATCGAAGGTGATATTAATCTGTGCCATTATCATCTCTCCAATTATTCCTTCTAGTATACCACTCACCGAATCCCGAGAAGCCGGGAGGTGCGGCAGTCCTGGCTCTCCTCGGTGCTCACCACCTTGTACTCCTTGCTGTACTCCCTCCCCCTGACTTTCAGGCTGAAGCCGGATTTGGTACGTAGCACCCTCACTGAGGACAGGGAGGGAACGTACCCTTACTCTTAGTCAGTGCTTCTCAACCTGCCTCATGCCACGACCCTTCAATCCAGTTCCTCGTGTTGTGGTGACCCCCCAACTCTAAAATTATTTTTGTTGCTACTTCATAACTGTCATTTTGCTACTGTTATGAAATGGGCGACCCCTGTGAAAGGGTGGTTCGACCCCCAAAGGGTTCATGACCCACAGATTGAGAACCGCTGCTCTTAGTGGATCCTTGATTAGTAACAGCGAATGTTGTGTTGTTGTTTTTAAACCGTTATCATTAATCAGTGTGCTCAGGCATTGTACGAGACCCCTTGCTGAAGTGTAGTTGGTCCCCGGCTTCCGACCGCATTCCGTTCTGCTGACTGTTTCAGGGTACAGAATAGACACCATCTCAGATATAACTTAAGTAGAACATACATGAAATCTTCAAAGCCAAAGATAACACAAATGCACATCATCCACACGAGGGAGGCCATCAGCACAAGATTAAAATGGGATCCAAGGGTTTGTTGATATACCAGCCTTTAAAAAGGGCATAGGTGGGCAAAGGAACCTGTCTCGAGAACATCTTTGGTGGCAGACCCCACTACATCGCAATTACAGGTGGAACCGCAGATGCAGGACTGGGCCGTGTTTCCTTCGGTTGTGTAGAAGGTTGCTATGGATCGGAACAGACTCGATGGCGCCTAGCAGGAACAGCAGAAGCAGGACTGGGACCTTGAGTGGGACATGTTCATTGTTAGAAGACTTACAAGATGGGTCTAGGGCCTCCTGACCCAAGGCAGTGAGGATGACACTGGCAGGACATGACTCAGGACGAACTGATGACCCCCTATACTGTCCCCAGTACACTGACCTGTCAAGACAGACCCAGGCAAGCCCCTAAAAGAGAGACTGTGCCTCCCTGCGCTGGCTTGAGAAGGGTGGAGGTAATCTACTTTCCACTCCGTCTAAGAGTGGAATTATCTACATCCTTGGTTAGTGATCAGAAAGAATTCAATGGAGGCTTAATCTTTTCAGAAACCCTGCAAATGGATTTTGGACCAGGGTGCACAAAATTTGCAGACTGGGGTGCACAAAATTTAAGCCCTGATACATGACTCTCATTGTAAGTCACTTCTGATCCAAGTTGAATGCTTCATTTATTCTATTTATTTGTTTAGTGAGTTTTCATTATGACAACCTTTTATTATCAGTTTCTTTATAAATCAGATATTTACATGCATTTGATGACTGGAAATGTTACATATGAATTTGCAGATAGGATTATATCAGCAGCTTATGGGCTGCAGCCTAGTAAGTAGTACATATTGCTAAGGATAACCCCAAACCAAAACACAATGGATGATGGTAAGTGTGGTTTCAGGCAGGGATTACCTGTATGCTAAATAATTATCATTTGAAGGGATTGACTTTGCTGAAAGATGTGAGAGATTTGCCTTCCCTTTCCAGCTAGGACTTGAGACCACAGCGCATCCCATTCACATCTTTGTTCTGTGCTTGTCTTTTAACCAATCTGTGCATCCTTCCCGGTGGGCCCTGAACTGATGTCACGTGCTCATCAACCAGAAAGGAGCCTGCTCATTTCTCCTGAGTGATCTTTCTGGACTTTGTCAGGTCTGTGCACCGGATATGGTTTCCAGCGGACTCGGGCGGGTTTTTATGGGGAAGTAGTACGGAGAAGAGAAATGTGAAAACGTGGTCAGAGTGCTCCATGTTCAACTTTACCTTCCTTATCTGAAGCTCTGCAGCTCTCCCTAGCCCTTAAGGGAGGGTTTCTATTATTAAACTCCAGATAAACTGCAGGTGGACAATGTAGATCAGTCGATAAGTTGTCATCATAGCATGCACAATTCTTGAATAGCCCCATTCCTCTGAAGACAAATCTATTAGCTGGCATAGCCTGGAAGGAAACCCACAGCTGCCTTCCAGAGTCATGGCCCTGACACAGGGTTATTCCCGTGAAGAGTCGAACAGAAGTGCAGTTAGGCACGCTGAGCGTGAACGCTCTCTATCCGTCGGGCCGTGGCTTCTCATCAGCTGGGTTGCAGTCCAAGTCCCTCTATGGGTAGGTTAGATTGCTTTAAAAGATAATGACTTACTTCCAGTGAACTACACTGATCTAGTTCAACCTACACCTCCCCATCCAAAAGCATTGCCATCAGCCTAGACATTTGTCTTACTCTGTCCCTTGCCCCCAAGCAACCACATTCTGATGTGTTATTGTGGATTCCTTTTACTTAAACTCTGCTTTAACTTTTTGATAAAACACTCTTCTAACACAGTGAGGATCATTTCTTAGTGTGTGGAGTTCTGCTGTTTCCCTACAAGGTCTGTTGCCCTGAAAAGCTTTAACTTGCTTATTTCTAAAACATGAGGCAAATAGAAGGATAGCTTAGTATTTGTCTTCATTATCTTAGTGCTGCGTTCACAGAAATACCACACATGGGTGCTGTAACAGAAATGTAATTTCTCAAAGTTACAGGGCTGGACCATCAACATCAGGGCCGTTAGGGAAAGCGTTCCATCTCAGTTGGCTCTTGGGGAAGGCCCTGCTGCTTGGTTCCTTGGTTCCTTGGAGGTCATCATGTGCTGTGGCACCTGCTTTCTCCCATCACTGCTTCCTGTTTGAGCTGTTCTTTTCATATCTCAAAAGATACTGATTTAATACACACCCGGCACTAGTTCTGTCTCCTTAGCATTACAAAGAAATCCATCTCCCAGGGCGATTTTACCCTAGGTTTAGGGGGTAGGATTTACAACACCTATTTAGGGGGATACAATTCAGTCTGTAACAGCATTTTGGACTGGAAATTTAGGGCTCACGTTTATTAAATCACTAGAGAGATCTGGCCACGCTCGTTGGCAACAGCTAGCTTGAGTGTGGTAACAGCAGGACTTTAAGGTGTTAGGCTCAAAAGGAAATCCTGATGTGATGAGGACGATGGCTTGGCCTTGGCATGTGACAGCCTTGGTAGAGGAGAGAGTAACCAACTGGGCAAAGGGTACTTGCTTCCAGCCCCACTCTGGCTTTTATTTATTATAATCAATTCCTTTGTGGGTCTCAGTTTTTCACCTTAAAACAGAGGCTTGGACTAGATGTTCTGTTTCCAACTGGGTATAAAAGTTTATGAGCATCATAAATTTCCTTGTAAAAAGTGGAAGGAAAAACCGATTATGATGTTTCTACTCCTTTGAGTGGAGAAGGGGAGACAAGACTGTAAAAGAAACATTTCCATTTTAAAAGGAATTCATTTAAAGAACACATTTCAAACCTGAACATTATCTGACCAGCTATTCTGATGCAGCTGCCTTCAGAAAATGAACTCTTAATAAATAAAGATCCCCTTAAAAGAGAAAAAGGGAATGGTATGGGACCTTTTTCACTACATTGGAAGCAAAACTAAAATGTGCAGATCCCTCCTGTATTCACCCTGGCGGGCCGCCTTCTCCCCACAAGACTTTTCTCCCTGAGCACTATTCCGTCTTCTTGGCAAGAGTGAAAGGAGAACTTGCTCTTAGGAAGGATAGCAGCATCAGGGCTTGACATCACCTGACGTGTCTGAACAAGCAGGAAGACAACCTCTTCCTTGTACCTGCGCATCTGAGTTACGGCTGCCTAGCCACCCAACTCTCACTGCCCCGCACTCACTTTGTCACCTGCAAAACACAAACAAAGGCACTTTGCTTGTTATTCCGTATTGATTGCTAAATCGTTGAGCATTCCAATGGTTTTGCGGTGGAAAATCCGCATTGTATGTAATAGTTAAAAATTATTGAGCATTTATATGTGCCAGATATAGTACAAAGCATTGTGCATTGAAGCTGTATGAGAATGATAGAACTGTGATTCACATTTTCCTAACAAAAGCCATTAATTGCTACATCAGGTAATCACTTATGGAAGAGATCATCAGGTTCCGTTCAACAGTCAGGCACATGTTGTTGTAACTCAGCCACTACAGTCCCCATTATAGTACCATCACGTCCTCACTTCCGGACTGTGTTTCCTGATTCCACTTCTAATTTTTGTCCTTGGGAAAATGCTGCCCTTTGGATGGTAAATGGCTGATTATTCTAATAAAAGCGTGAGTCAGTTGTAGCCCTGCAGGTTGACCTGAAGGGCCAAACTCTTGAGGATTCCAGCGGCCTCTTTCTGACCAGGAAGCCAGGGTTCTTTTTTTTTTTTTTAAATCATTTTATTAGGACCTCATACAACTCTTATCACAATCCATACACACATCAATTGTGTAAAGCGCATTTGTACATTCATTGTCCTCATCATTCTCAAAATATTTCCTCTCCACTTAAACCCCAGCATTAGGTCCTCATTTTTCCCCTCCCTCCCCGCTTCCCCCACCCTCATGAGCCCTTGATAATTTATAAATTGTTATTTTGTCATATCTTGCCCTGTCCGACGTCTCCCTTCACCCACTTTTCTGTTGTCCATCCCCCAGGGAGGAGGTCACATATAGTTCCTTGTAATCGGTTCCCTCTTTCCAACCCACTCTTCCTCTACCCTCCCAGTATCGCCACTCACACCACTGGTCCTGTAGGGCTCATCCAGCCAGGGCTCTTATGATTGATTCTGTTTCACAGTTTTCTCCCACTACAGCCAGGAGTGCTGGTCCTTTTCAGAACACTTGGTTAGGGTGGGCTGACTTGAGAAACAAATCTAGAGACACTCATATATGTATGAGAAAGAGCGTTATATCAAGAAGTAAATGTATATAAGGAAAACGTCCCATCCCGGTCCCACCCAAGTCCCTAACTCTGATATTAGTCCGTAACTCCAGTTCTAGTCCATAAATCCCTCTTCAGACTCACGAAACCACATGCAGTGATGCAAGAAGATCACAGGCCAGTGGGTGCAAAATCTTGTGGATCCAGTGGTGGTGGACGCATCTCCCTGGCTCATGCACGTCTCAGCATGGCTCTCCAGCATGAAGGTGAAGGCGGAGAGAGAAATCGGCCCACCTCCAGAGAGCCATTGATCTCAGTGGTACCTCCCAATGAGGTCATCAAGCTGCGACCCGATTGACAGGTTAAACTCTACCCCTTCACTTTTATATCTTCAAGTTGACACGAAATGATGTAACTACCACTGAGGTGGTAGTAAACACCTAGTTCTTCTGATCTCTGGGTTGTGGAGACCAAGGCTGTGTGGTCCATTATCCCATTGGACTTACTCTTTCCATGTGTCTTTCCATTTTCATAGCTCTTCTTTCCCTCCAGACAAGAAGAGATCAGTATTTGTACCCTAGATGTGTCCTCAGGAGCTTTTAAGACCCCAGTCAATACTCCCCAAAAGTAGAATGCAGAACCCAGTTTTTGTGAGCTAGTATGCTAATTGACCGTGGTATCTCCCAAGACTGTGATCCTTAGCCCTCACGCCCAGCAACTCGTGTTCTCTTAAAGTGTTTGGTTATGTCTAAGAAGTTTTGTAACCTTTGTCTCCTGTATGTACTGCCCCATTCGTGGATATATTTGCAGCAAAGGTACATAAAAGCACACTTATACAAATATCTTCATCAAGCCTACATATGGATTCCTGGCCTTCTGGCCCTCCTACTAATTCAGCAATGTGTCTATCCCAGCATCAGCTTGTATGTTGAACACACTTATTGCAGGATTATGTGTATAACAGGATTTGCCTCTGTTGCTTTTGCTTTTGCAAACCTCCCAATGTTTCCCCCTGCTTCCATCATTTTCTTGCCAGCCTCCCTCTGATTTGTATATTGTCTCCCCTTCACCCAAGTTAACATCTGTGCTATTCACACATTTTATGGACGAGGAAACCAAGGCTCGGAGACATGAAGTTGTTTGCCCAGAGTTTGCACAACCACTAAGTAGCAGAGCTGAGACTAGAATCCAGTTCTGTCTGATTCCAAAATCTGTTTCCAGAGTCTGTCTGAGTCCCGAGTCTTAGCCACTGAACTGTTTTCTACCATTTCTGGCTTCTGCCTGGAAACATTGTTCATCCTTTCAGAGCAGTCCCCCAGACAAGCAAACACACACATTCTCCCTGTCATCGAGTCAAGTCTGACTCCGGGCAGGGTACAATGGTCCCTGTAGGCTTCTGAGACTCCAAATCTTGACCAGAGCAGGAAGCCTCATCTGTCTTTGAGGAGTGGCTAGTAGTTTCGTACTACTGACTGCAGTGCAGCTCAGCGTGGAAGCACTACGCTACCAGAACGCTCCCTTTCAGATCCATCTTAAGAACTAATTAATCAATTACTGTTTTTGGTAGATAAAACATCATTCCCCCTAAACAATAATAGATAATATGAAATGAAAATATATCCCAGCCCCTTGAGGTAGGCACCTGATTTCCTAGTAAATGTAACACAGACTGGCCTAATTAAATAATGGTAGCAATACAGATTTCAAAGTGCAATGTAATATATAGTTGTCCAAAATTAAATATTTTTAAAATACAAAGTGGAAAATAAAAATGAGAGGGAATAGTAGTACTAAAAAAATTGGTTTAAATAAATAAACAAATCAATTAAGTAATTTATTAATTTACTTAAGGCACCACTGTCATCAAGAATAGAATTGACTTGGCAAATGAGTTGATTTCAAATGTGCCTCTTCCCTCCTGTACCAAATCACAGACCAACACTAAGGGGGTTGGGTGGGGAAATGTCCTGCTTTATGCCTCAGTGGACTCTGTGGCTGAGATGGGAACCTGTGTTATGTTGAGGACTAAGGGTAACTGTATATTGAGTTGTTATCTAAAAAGATCTGCTTGCTGGTTCTTTTCCTCCGCCTACTGAATCCATAGATGGAAAGCCTTTCTTAAGCTCTGTTTTGGAGACCTAAATCTAATCCATAACATTGGGTGATTTCTTCTTTTCCAAGGTCATTAAAGACTTTTTAGGTGGTCTGATATTTCACACATCATATTTTCCAAAAAGTTTTATTTTTATAAGACTTTTCCAAGCATTTATGAATAAAGGTCATACGTTCGTAAGACTATTCTTCAGTCTAAGAAGATAATGAGTCAGAAAACAGACCGATAGTTGCCAGGATCTGGAGATGAGGAAGGGCGGACTACAAAAGAGAGGAAGGAACTTTGGCTGAGGAGTGGTTCTGGGTATTGGTTTTAGTGGTGTGACTTAGTGACGATATGGTTGTCAAAACTCAGAGAGACAGATCCACTAAGTGGGGTAAACTTTTCTGTATATAAGTTATAACTCAGTAAATATGTTGTTGTTTTAAAGATAAAGCAGATTGAAGTAAATGCCATTGCCAAAGACATCAAAACATTTGGCCTCCCGTAGCAGCACGTGTGACATGCTGCTGTCCTTGAGTGAAAGTGTGACTGATTGAGTCTTTGTTCACTTCTTTGGCATCAATGCTCTGGTGGTATAGTGGGTTACACTTTAGGCTGTTAACCACAAGGTCAGCAGTTCAGAACCACCAGCCTCTCCTAGGGAAAAAAGATGACGCTTTCTACTTCCATAAAGAATTATAGTCTCAGAAACCCACAGGGGCAATTCTTTTCTGTCCTATAGGGTCATTGTGAGTCAAAATGTGTGTGTGTGTGTGTGTGTGTGTGTGTGTACCTGTACGCATACCTATTCATTACAGATAGCCCAGAGCAGTGGAGGAACTACATGAATTGACAACATTTGCCTAAAACTTCTGATTTAAAAGTCAGCTGCTTTGTATTAAAAATCAGTGCTTCTAGAAATAATATATTTCATCAAATGCACTATAGTCTGAACTGCTTCTCTGACCTCTTCCTCTCTCTTCTTGTAGTTTGCTGTGTGTCGGCATACTTTCTATTGTGTTTCATGAGCAATGTCAGCTCATTCATCTCTCAGAGCGTTTGAACCTGCTCTTCCTTTGCTGGGAGCCCTTTACTCCTGGGTCTGAACATGGCTCAGTCCTTCTTGTCTAGGCTCAAATGTTAGCTCCTCACAAAAGCCTCCCCTGATAGCCTCACTCATCTGTCACATTGTTCTACTTTGTTTTTTCCCAGGGCACTATCCCCTATCAAAAATCATTTTGTTATGTAGATGTTAACGGAGCTCTAGTGGCGTAGTGGGTATGCATTGGGCTGCAATCCACAAGGTCAGCTGTTCAAAGCCACCAGCCACCCCAAGAGAGAAAGATGGAGCTTTCTACTCCCATAGAGTTACAGTCTGGGAAACTCACAGAGGCAGTTCTACCCTGTCCTCCAGCATTGCTATTAAGTCCGCATTGAATGAAAGCAGTGTTGTTTTTTTGGAATAAAGTATTCCTGCCATGCTCACTTCACTCATAAAATAGTGCCGGGCACTCTCATCTTAGTAAATGCCATAAACATCTCAGCTCCTGTCCAAATATGTGAGAAGCAAAGTACATCCTTGCATCTAAGGCGCATGCTGGCTGTACTTCCAAGACAGATTTGTTTGTTCTTTTGGCAGTCCACAGTACTTTTAACATTCTTTTGCCAGCACCATCATTCTAATGCATTGATTCTTCTTCAGTCTTCCTTCTTCAATATCCAACTTTCATATACTTGTTGTTATTTTTATTAGAAGCCAATCTGTAGTGACTTTACGCACAACACAACAGAGCACTGCTCTGTCCGGCACCATCGCCCCATTGTTCTAGGCTTGAGCCCATTGTTGCATCCCTGGTGTCAGTCTATCTCCTTGAGAGCCGCCTTCTTTTTCGCTGCCCCTCTACTTTACCAAAGATGGTGTTCTTCTCCAGGGACTGCTCTCTCCTGACAACATGTCCAAATTATGGAAGATGAAGTCTTACCATCCTTGCTTCTAAGGAGCACTTTGGCCATACTTCTTCCAAGAGAGCTCAGTTTGCCCTTTTAGCAGTCCGTGGTACTTTCAAGAATCTTTTCCAGCACCACAATTCAAATGCATTGATTTTTCTTCAGCTTGCTTTTCAGTACTTTAAAAGGGTCTTGGGCAGCAGATTTACCTAATGCAGTGTGTCTTTGGATCTCTTAACTGCTGCTTCCATGAGCATTGGATGTTACCTATTGGTCCAGTTATAAGGATTTTGATTTTCTTTCCACCGTGTTGTAATCCATACTTAAGGCTGCAATCCTTGATCTTCATCAGCAAGTGCTTCTATTCCTCCGCACTTTCAGCAAGCAAAGTCGTGTTATCTGCGGATCACAGGTTGTTAATAAGCCGTCCTCCAATCCTGATGCCATATTCGTCTTCATAGAATCCAGTTTCTCTGATGATTTGTTCAGCAGATGGATTGAATAAGTATGGTGAAAGGATACACCCCTGATGCACCCCTTTACTGGTTTTAAACCAGGCGGTATTCCCCTGTTATGTTCAAACGACTGCCTCTTGATCCATGTACAGGGTCACGTCAGCACTAGTAAGTGTTCTGAAATTCCCATTTTTCTCAGCGCTACCTATAGTTTGTTATAAATCCACACAGTTGAATGCCTTTGCATAGTTAGTAAAACAGAAATGAACATCTTTTTGGTTCTCTGCTCTCAGCTAAGATCCATTTGATATCATCAGTGATTATTACCTGTTCCACTCTGAATCCATCTGAACTTGGGCAAGCTCCCTGACAATGTACTACTGCAATTATTGTTGAATGATCTTCAGCAAAATTTTATTTGTGTATGATATCAGTGATATTGTCTATAATTTATGCATTCTGTTGGGTCACCTTTTTTGGAGATGGGGATAAGTATAGATCTCTTCCAGTCAGTCGGCCAGGTAGCTGTCTTCCAAATTTCTTGGCATAGCCAAGTGCCTCCAGTGCTTCATCTAGTTGTTGAAACATTGCAATTGGTACAACACAGTACAGCAAGTGGCCAGACAAGTGGTGGTAATCCATAGTAGCTGTGAGGTTTTTTATAAGTGCTCTGTGTTAGTCTGGGTACTTTAGAGAAACAAATCCACAGGAACTCATATGTATAAGTGAGAGTTTTATATAAAGGTAAGTGCATGTCAAGAATACATCCCAACCCAGTGCTGCCCAAGCCCACAAGTCCAACATTAGCCCATATGTCTGACTGATCTACAAAGTCCTCCTCAGTTTCACAAAACACACACAATGATGCTGACTGCAGGAGGAAAGCCGAATCAGTGAATGTGTAAGCATCTCAGC
>NW_022104341.1:23696844-23698463 GCF_000313985.2 Echinops telfairi
CTTAATAATGTTTATTATTAATTTTAGTTGTAGAATTGTGGGGGGCCATCCTCCACAACCAAATGGGAAAAGGGTGGTTGTGTAATTGGTGGGTAAATTCAAGAGACATCAGGCAAGATAATGCATGCAAGGCCTCACCTCCTCATTCATGACTTCAGGAGCCAGGTCCGAGCAGAGAGAGCAATGTTTTCATTTTCATTTGGTCCGAAGTATTTTATTATTATTATTTATAGTAATGACTTCCTCTTTGACCCATGGATTACTTAAACTGTGATACTTAATTTAGATATTTTCTTTGGTATTGATTTCTAGTTTGATTCCATTAGGGTCAGGGAACACTCTTTGTTTTTAAATCAGTTGAGATTTGTTTTATGACCCAGGAAATAGTCCATCTTGCTGAGTATTTCATGAACTTTTGGGGAAATGTATATTCTGCTATTGTGTGGAATGTTCTGTAATTGGCTTTTGGATTCTTTAGTTGATGGTGTTTTTAAATGTTTCTAAATCCTTGGTGGTTTTCTGTGTAATAGTTTTATTACTTACTGTGAGGTGAATACTTCTTTGTTGTTGTTGTTGTTGTTGTTAGGTTGGGTTGCTTCTGACTCACAGGCACCCTTTGAGCAGTAGAAGAAATGTTGCTTGCCATGATCACAGTCCTTAGTGTGCTTCAGCTCATTGCTGCAGCCACTGAGTCTGTCCATTGCCTTGACGGCTTTCTGTCTTTCACTGAACCTCTCCTTTACCAAACAAGATACCCTTCCGCAAGGACTGCTCCCTCATGTGTCCACCCCACCCACTGCCATTGAGTAAATTCTGATTCATAGTGATCCTGAAGGACAGAGTAGAACTGCCCCATGTCTGTCTTTATTGTTGTTAGATACTGTTGCACTGGTTCTGAATCATATCAACCTTGTGTACAAAACACTGGTCAATCTTATTCTCTCCTCAAAGTCTTTCCTGTTTGATCTGATTGTTGCTACCACTGGATCCACCCATCTTATTAAGGGTCTTCCTGTTTGGGCTGCGAACTACAAGGTCAGCAGTTCGAAATAACCAGCCACTCTGCAAGGCTTTTTACTCTCATCGACAGTTAGAGTCTTGGAAACTTTTGGAGGCAGTTCTACCCTGTCCTATAACGTCGCTAAGAGTCAGCATCAACTCCATGGCAGTTAGATTGTTTGTTTGTTTGTTTGTTTTACTTTACCAAGCATGATGCATTTCTTCAGGGATTGGCTCCTGCTGATAACATGTCCAAAATATGTAAGATGACATCTTGCTAGCCTATGTTCCAAGAAGATTCTGGCTGTACTTCTTTAAACACACATTTGTCCGTTCTCCTGGTACTCCATAGTATATTTCATATTCTTTGCCAACATGATACTTCTTCTTTGCCTTGTTCATTTTCCAGATTTCAAATGCCTGTGAGGTACTTGAAACTACCACAGTTTGGTCAGACACACTTTGGTTCCTGTGATAGTTAGGTTTTGTGTCAACTTGGCTGGACCAGGAGTCTCAATAGTTTGGCAGTTGAGACCTGCCCATGATGTGACCTAACATAATGTAATCAATTCCATGGTGGGATCTTCTTCTATGAGCAGTGAAGCAGACGTGGGAAGGCT
>NW_022104341.1:23698756-23703792 GCF_000313985.2 Echinops telfairi
TACCTTGTAATACCTTGTGTGATCTCTTGGCTGCTGCTTCCAGAGGTGTTCACTGTGGATCCAAGTAAAATGAAATCCTTGACAACTTTTATCCTTGCTCCATGTACCATAATGTTGCCTATTGGTCCAGCTGTGAGGATTTTTGTTTTCTGTACATTGAGTTGTCATTTGCTTATCCCAGGTTGTCTTTGTCTTGCTACAGCTCTGATCCAGGGTTCTTTTTCATTTGGCCCAGCTCCTCAGAATATTTGCTTAGCATACATATTGAATATGTGTGGTGAAAAGCTACAACCTTGATGCATACATCTCCTGATTTTCTATTACTCAGTATCCTCTTATTTTCTTTGAATGACTGTCTCTTGGTCGATATGCAAGTTCCAATTGAACACAATGAAATATTCAAGAATCCCCGTAGTTTGTTAGCCCTTCTAATACCATGTCCAAATAATTCCATTAATCTGGCCCTTTATAATCATTTCTCTCTCCTCCATCCCCTACTATAATATGTACAGTGGCCTTACAATGCGTTGAATTTTCAATATCCCATATCAGTCTATAATTTTTATTCGACAAAACTAAAAATATCTTTACTATTGTGTTCTCATTTATTTCTCCTTGAAGCGGAAATCCTTAAATGAAACGGCTAACCTCATATTCTCTTGAAAATTTATTCCTGAAGAGAGATTGATTTGTTTCAAGGAGAGAAAGTAAAAGGCTTAATTTGCAGTTGCTGGTCCTCAAACTGAAATAAGACGGTTTGCATGGAGAGGGACGAGAAGCGTAATGTTCTAAAGGGTAAAGGCCGTGTAGTGTGGTGTGTCGCATAGCCCCTCCTAGAAAAGTGCCTTCCACATATTTGTTGGATGACTTAGAAACACATGAATGAACGCTGGTTGATGTGAGTCATCACAAAAGCAAAGACGCCCACTCTCTCTCAACTGGTGGTCTTCTCAGGCTTTGCTCCTGCCCTGAAAAAGCAGCAAGCGTTCTCCCCCTCCGCAGTGTTCCATTACTGGCTTCATCCCAACCTGGACAATCAAAATTTAAACCTAATTTAACTTTTAATCAAGTGAAAAATAAATTTTCAGATTTTCCATGTATAACAAATTGGAAAGAAATGGACCATTTCAGCTAAATAGTCTGCCTCTTTGCCTGAAGCTGCTGGTTTAATTCACCATGACAAATTTAGAGATATTTACTGCATCTAATACTTTATATGAAAGAAAGCCATTATTTTGGTCATTTTTCCCCATGTTCCATCCATAGCCGTAAAATGTCTAAGTTCACAGCAGTAGCTTGTTAAAGATATGGATAGAAGGTTATTCTCTGTAAGTGATTTCTTTTTAATTAGGTATTTTCTGTGATGAGCGGCAAGCTTGGATGGTTCCAGAATTATCACTGTTTGCTAAGTCTTATTGACTTATTGATTGACATGTGTTAGAAACATTAGGAAGAGTCATTTAACTTCTTGTTATTAGGCCAAAACTTTTACAGGAACTTTGTTTTCCCTTTAATTGTTGAAGGATTGATAATTACCTTCATCCGGTATTACTTTTTTTTTTTTTTTAATCCAAAACCTTTTATAACATATTCAAAGGAAATTTAGCTAAACAAAGAAAACAGCTCTCTAAGATGCATATCTATCAGAGTTCATGAGAATAAAATTTCTCTAGCCAACTCAAATAATAGATAATTGGACCACAATTATATATTGCTTCATGTCAAAGATTGTTGAAATCATACTTGAGAGTCACTTGCTTAGGTCTGCCCTGTCCCTCTTCCTCTGTGACACAGTCATCCATAAAACATTAAAATAATGACAGTGTCACATTTTCCAGCTTCTCCTCATTCCATGCACCATAAACTGGGGAAGTCAGCATTGTGTACAGTTAACATGTCTGAGGAGAAAGTCCAGCCTGAGAGATGATTTTATGTGAAAATCTTCTCAAATATCTGGGTTCCTTTTTGTTTGTTTCCCTCTGTAGTATTCCATTGTGTCTCTACAGCAAAGTTGGTCTACTCTTTCTTCCACTGGCTCTTTAGATTGTGTCCATTTTTCCCGATTGTGTTTAGCGCTGTGATGAACATGGGTGTGCATACATGATGAACATGGGTGTGCATACAGCTATCTGTGTCTCAGTTCTTATTTCTCTCGGGCAGGGGGGCCTCACACTTTTTAAACAGGGGGCCAGTTCACTGTCCCTCAGCCCCATTGGAGGGCCAGACTATAGTTTAAAAAAAACTATGAACAAACTCCTATGCACACTGCACATACCTTATTTTGAAGTGAAAAAACAAAAGGGGCAAAAACACCCGGCGGGCCGGATAATGTCCTCGGTGGGCCGCCGTTTGAGGACGCCTGCTCTAGGGCGTATACCAGGTAGAGGGGACTGGACGTGCCATGTTTACGTGCCAGCTGTGTGTGGAAGCACCACGCCGCCTGCCACAGCGGTTGCTCTTTTTCGAACAGCAGTCTATGAGGGCTCCGGCTCCAGCTCGCCGCACCCTTGCCAGCATTTTTTTCCCTCCACCTTGGGGCATCTTGATTGGCATGCTGGGGCACGGTGATCCCCTACTGTTGTTGTTAGGGACCAAGGAGTCCATTCCAACCTTTATGATTCCCGGTCCAGTAGAACAAGAGCACTGCCTGGTCGTGGCTGTCCGCAGAATTGCTCTCCTGTTCCAGAGCGTCGTGGCCCCTCTGCTTGACCAGACAGGATGCTGCGATCTGCATCGCTTGAATGGCATATGATTGAGAGCGTATCTTCACATGCCTTGTTGACTGCCTGCATTTCTTTTTTGGTCTAGTGTCTGTTCATGTCCTCTGTGACTTTTTAAATTGGATTATTTGTGGTTGAGATGTTGACATTATCTATAAGCTTCAGAGGTCAGCCCCTTGTCCAATATGAACTAGCCAGTCTCCACGCCCCACACCAGTCGATGGGTTTTCTTTTGACTCTGTAGATAAAATCTCGTAATGCACATAAGTGTCTAATTTTCATGAGTTCCATCATCTATTTTGTCTACTCGTGATTTTCATTATGTTTGATAGTATATTCATGACTTGTATTAGGATCCCTAGGTTTGTCCCCATTTTCTAATTGGTCATCTTTATAGTGCGTGGTTTTACAGTTAGGACTTTGATCCATCTTAAGCTTGTTTTTCTGTATGGTATGAGATCTGAGTTCTGTTTTATTCTTCTGTAAATACGTATCCGGTGTCACCAGCACTCTCTGTGAAAGCAGAGCCCGTCTCTTTGGCATGTCGTGTTTCTGCCTGGGCCAAACAAAGATCAGCTGACTGTAGGTAGATGGCGTGATTGACTCGTGGATTCCCAATTCTGTTCCATTGGCTTATTTATCCATCGTTGTCTCTATTTGATTGCTGTTAGCTTGATATCTTTTTTTCATCCTTTGATTTCTAGGCAATTTTTGTCTTTGTATCTTTTGTACACAGCATATTGCTAGGTCCTATTTTCATATCCAATCTGCTACTCTTGGCCAGTATATTTAATTAATTTCTATTAAGTGTAGTTTTTGATAGGTATGAATTATTGTTTTACTATGTTTTTTATGTGGTACTACTGATTTCTTCATCCCACATAATAATACTCTGTATTGAGTTCAATTTGCAGATTTTCTTGTAGTTTCTTTCATTGCTGTTGTTTTAGTATTTACTAAAAATGTTTTTTCTCTTTGCTATTTTTGATGAAGTTTATTGATTTCCTTTGAGGTTACCCTATAAGTTATTAATTTCTATCCAAATGTAAGACAGTTTGCTCTATCTGAAAACTACTTAAAGTCCTATTGATTTGGAAGTTCTATAGTGACACTGTTTGCTTACTTTATAACTATATTCATTACAAATTTACATCTCTGGCTATGTTTTGTTTGGGTACTTCTGTAAACTGGGTGGTGGTGTCATGGGTGTTAATTTCAAGTTCTTGTCTGCTGTTGTTGGTTCTCTCTCCAAAGAATGCCCCTTGGCGTTTCTTGTAAGGTTAATCTGATTTCTACAAATCTTCTTAATTGCTGTTTATCTGAAAATGTCTTACTCTCACTTTGTATTTGTGGGACAAGTTTGCTGAGTATTTGAATTATGACTAGCAATTTTTCCTTTCAGAGTTTTACATATCACCTTCTTCCCTGTGTAGTTTCTGCTGAGAAATCAGAGCGTGGTTTTATTTGTTCCCCTGTGCTGCTAACGTTTCATTTTCTTGAATTGCTTAGGGGTTCTTTCTGTGTATTTGGTTTGGGGAAGTTTGATGAGGATGTGCCATGGTGATTTTCTTCTAGGATTTTACCTGTCTGGATTCATTTAGCTTGTTGAATACGTATCTTCTGGTGTTTTGTGAAGGTAGGAAATCTTTCTTCGAACAACTCGTGAACAATTATCTCTGTGATTGTTGTTGTTTCTTCATGTTCTGACGTTCCAATGGATCATATGCTATTCCTCTTGATGGTGTCCCACATAATTCTTAGACTGTTTTCAGATTCTTGTATTCATTTTTTAATTGTTTCTCAAGCAGATTAATATTGAGATGTTTGTCTTCAGCCTAATTTGGCCTTCCATTAATTCAATTCTGTTCCTTTGTTCTTTCAATGTCCTATCTATTTCTGAAATCTTAGTATTAACCTTCTGATTTCTATTTGCTGTTCTTGTATGGTTTCTAAATTTTCAACTTGATCTTGCAGTGTTTTCCTGAATTCTTCACTTGATCTTAGCCAAAAGGCCGAGAAGCGATTTGTTTTCCTGAATTCTTATAAAGCTCTGTGTTTTCGTTGATTTTATTGTTGACCGTTCTCTCACTCCACGGAAGACACCTAACCACCGTTCTTTAGATTTCTCCATCACGAGTTTTGTTCGAGCATCTTTGGTCCCTGAGGAAGGATCTTTTGACTCTGTACATTTGCTGCTTGTTTGGGCCGCTCTGTCTCCCGCTTTGATGAAGTTTATTGATTTCCTTTGAGGTTACCCTATAAGTTATTAATTTCTATCCAAATTTAAGACAGTTTGCTCTATCTGAAAACTACTTA
>NW_022104341.1:23703892-23711708 GCF_000313985.2 Echinops telfairi
TTCCTTTGAGGTTACCCTATAAGTTATTAATTTCTATCCAAATTTAAGACAGTTTGCTCTATCTGAAAACTACTTAAAGTCCTATTGATTTGGAACAGTTTCATTGGCATATGATTCACCTACCATACAGTACAGTAGTTCCGTCGCATCGGGAACAGTTGTGCAGTCATCGCCACAATCAGTTCTAGACTGCCTTGCTTTTTCATGTGAACTGAAATTGCCTTTTGTCTCTGAGATAGTGTGCTTTGTTTTATTTGCATTTAATTGATGATTGCATATTGGTAAGAACTTAGGCAATAAGGTCTTGCCTCCTAATGAGTGTCATAGAGATGTGAGTGTGTGCATAGATTTCTTTTTGCTGTTCATATAGCACTGCAGAAGACGAGCTTTGGCTGATGTTTCCAGCTGTTTATTAATGACCAGGTTGTACATCAGTGGGTAGTCACCCTCACGCAATATGTGTGACTGTAGGAAGCGTGAGTGACTGGGTGGGCCGTGCTGACTCCAGTTGGGTAGGACAAGGGGAATGGAAGAAGGAAACCCAAAAGAAGAAAGCTAAAACCCACAGCAAACAAAAAAAGAAAATAATTTTTAAAAATAAAGTAAAACAAGCAGGAGGAAGAAGGCAAACAGACAGAAAAAAAGAATTTAATGGGGAAAATGAAACAAAGATAGGAAAACTACAATAAACAAAAGTAGTGAGGGAAAACAGCAAAGCAATAAAAAAGAGAGAATAATAAATTCAAAGAAAAAAAAAGAGAATGAAAAAGAAAGGAAAAATAAAGAAAAAGTGAAGGCAAAGAAAGAAAGGATTTAAAAAGGGAAGGAATTTTAAAAACAAACGAAACAGAGAATGGAGAAAACTGGGTCATGGGCAGGACCCAGTGAGGAGGAAACTCTAGAGGACCAAGGTCCCCAGTGTGGCCCCTCTCCTAGCCAAGGAGCTCTCGGGGCAGGGCAGAGAAGGCTTGGAAAACCACTCTTTCTTCCTGGCAGCCTAGACAGCTGGGTGAAAGGCCTGATGAAAGTAGCTCCTTAGCTCCCAGAGGCAGCTGGGGCTGTTTATGGCAGGAATTCTTACCCACCCAGGGCAGCTGTGATAAGGCAGATCTGAGGTTCCTTCAAAGGTAGGGGGGTGCCCCTGAAGCTGATTCACAAGCATGTAGCACTGACCTCAGGCAGAGCAGAGACTGGGGGGGTGGGGGGGACTGTACAAGTGGGCACTGAGTGGGTGAGACTGGGAGTTTGGTCAATCCTCTGGTCATCAGGAGGATGTGGGGGAACAAGGTAGGATCCCCTTTTCTTGTCATCAGCCTCTGGTGAGCACTTGTGGTAGCACCATCTCAAGTCCGGCTGCTTTTGTTCAGCGTAGTCTCCCTGTTGGTCTTCAGTCCACTTCCCCATCCTTTCCTCTGGAGCTCGGGGTTGCAGGGTTATCATCCGTATCTGTTTCCCTAGTTTCCATGGTCTGTGCTGGAGATAGTCTGTGTAGCGTGCCTGGCTAGTCTGCTTGAGATCCTGATGGCTGGTTTCTTATGACTGAGAAACGGCATTTCCTAGCTAGCTACAAGGTGAAATTACCATCTGGGCCACTGACATCCTATAGCCAATTCCATCCTCAATGAGGTATTTAATTTAAACATTATGGCTTCCGTTTCACATTTTAATTGAGCAAAGTCTGTTGTTGAATTTGGCTACCGATGATCAGCTCTGGAGGATTTCTCATTCTTCTCCATTGTTGGGAACGCTCAGAAGCTTGAAAATGATTTTTGCTTTCCTTTCTAAGTCGGCAGCATTACGTTTCCTCCCTGTATTAGCCAGCGTGGCCCTGCCTGCCAGTTTCACTCTCGCTCCCCTTTGCCTGCGTCACTTTGATTTGTCACGCTTCCAGCCCCTCCAGGCACATGCTGACCTTGGCCTGGTGGGGTTTCCTTCTTGGGGGCTGAAAGCCGGAATGTTTTCCTAAGGTTGACCATGTGACCACAGTGAAAACAAAAATGAACGCTGGAGTCAAAAATTCAGTTGTGAGAAGCTAGGCAAAGGGGAAGCACTGGTAAGAACAAAGCCGTTTTCCAAGACTGAAGGGTCCGTCCGAAGCAGCGAACTCCGAGGCATCTGGCTGTGTGGAAAAGGGTGGTGGGAAGAGCCTGTGGTTAGGTGGGAACCCACAGTGGGAAAAAGAAAAGAAGTCTCTGGAGTAAGCATAAAGGGATAATGCGACTCCTACACCAGTCCAGGTTCTCAGTGCCGATTAAAAAGTTTCATGTGAAGCAGTGTGGCTCCATTTGTATAGCATTTGAAAATCAATTAACTGCCTCTCCCCCGCCCCCCTCTAGAATTTTATAAATCTCCCTTTGGACTTGGGGAGGAGAAAGGCACTCAAACAGAATGAGAACTGGGAAAGTCTAAGAAGTCTGGAGTAAGTAAGATCCTTAAAGATCTGGGGAGGGTAATGACCAGAAATGGTATGGAAGTAGCTTCGAGAAGTTCTGAAAGTTGAATGGAGGCTGTGAGCTCAGTGGGGTAAGTTCATGTATATGTCTCATCTTGGCAGACTCGGTACCTCCTAAGATGCTTGCGGGCATTGAAGGCGCAGGCAAGATGGTAGCGATATAAGAAGGGAGGGAGTCAGAGAAGCTATTAAAACCCAGGAAGGACTGCTTATAACTTTCATGTGGGAGTGGTGAAAAAGAGAAAAAAAACTGCATAGCTAGTTAATTATAGTAGTAATTACATACCTACTTCTTAATTTTTGCTCCCTATGAATTAATCCCAGGAAGTCATCTATAGATTTTTTGATAACACCTTTGTAAAACTTGTTACGGCAGAGGCAGCTGACCTGCACCAACTTCACAAAGGTGGGGAATCCTTATCAGCAGCACAAAGCTGATTCCTGTGAAGTAGAGGTCAGACATGCCTCCTCTCCCCAATCTTTTTACCAGTTCTGACACCAACCATCCCGTCCACAGTACTCTCTACTTTCCGGTCAGGTTCATAGTGGCCACACAAAACTCACAGATCACAGACAGCAATCATGATTATGGGTTCATTAAGGAAATAACAGGCTGCAATTCAGGATCAGGAAAGTCTCAGGATACAGTTCTCTGGTCAAGACAGCCTCATCTCCGTGTACCCATGGGTAGGCCTCTCCCTGGGCCAGCCAACCCTGTGGCTTGCTTGAACAAATCTTACTGTACTCTTGAGTTTCACTAGTTAGTACGCAAAGGCTCCCTACTCAGCCAGCAAGCCTCCTTCCCATGGTGCTCAGCTTTCTTTCTTTGGATCAGTAAGCCCATCTTGCGCTGGTCTTCAGGTTCTGGGGCCTCTGCTTCTCGCCACCTCTGACCATCTCTGGTGCTACAGTGCTGTCGCCTGGGCCTTGGGGGTTCCCTCTACAGGGGGCCGTGGTCCAAAGGACGCATTCTGCTCTAGTCTCTTCACCTTGGTAGTTGCACACCTCTTCTGGTCACCTCTGGGATGGCTCACTTTAAGCCTAGTGGGATGGCAAAACTGACTAATTTCCTTTTAGGATTTATAAATCTTTTGAGGGTATGTCAGAAAGAATTGCTAGAAAAACATAGAAACCTGTATTTATCAACTATACCCAAAGGTAAAACCATGGTTATTTTACTTATGCTGATTTAACCATATCGAAATGGCATCCACGTGGGACTCTGGTCTTGTTCTTTGAGTTTGAACACCAAAAACACCTGACAGGGCAATATTGGGGCTGTGGGTTGAAGGACGTAAGATTTTCCAATGAAATTCTCATAGGACAGCACTGGCTATCCTTGAAGAATGCACAAATGCATGGCTGTGATGGGAGAAAAAGTTCTTCAACACAGTTTTCCTGGCTTTTTCCTCATCATTGCAATTTCCAATTTTCTTAAAGCTTCTTCTTAATAAGCCCCCACTATCATCTTGTATCCTTTGAGAAAAATCTATCAAGATTACTCCTTAGGAGTCCCCCCAAAAACAGTCACCTTAACCCTCTGAGCTGACCTCTGCCTTGCATTTAGCTAACCCACCCCCCACCCCAAGGAAGCTATTGTTTAGGGTTTTTTTAAAGTTTTTCTTGTGAATTAGGTAAAAGTTTAAGAGCAAAACACCAGTTTGACATTCAGTAATCATACACCTTTTGTTTCAACTCAGCCATTGCAATCCCTTCAGCATGCCATCACTTATCCCAGTTCATCCATTTCCTGTCTCCTTTCCTCCTTGTTTCCTAACCCACTAATCTTCGTCATTGGGTAAATGCTGTTTACTCAATTTAATTTAATTTGACCTTAAATCATAGGAGTGGATTCAGTTCTAGACATAAGGGAGTCCATGGGAGTGTCATCCATCTCTATTTGACCAAAAAACCTGGTCTTGGTTATGATTTGGAGTTCTTCGAAAGCCACTGTTTTGATTGGACATTGTCTTTGAAGGTACTCGAAGAGACTAATCCAAGTGCATCCCTGGGCGAATTTGTCCTGGCTGTCCACTGATTGTAGAAGCATGATCAGACACCTATGTGGAGTAGCCCGTGCATGTGTGGACTGGAGCCCTAGCAGCCAGTCTTTTACTTACCCTTATGTTTGCATGGTTGTACACACACAAGGGTTCCATGCCATATTTGTATTCTTAGCAAGATATTCATAGCCCCACCCAATCTTTTGGTGGGAGTTAGAAGACTATGTAGGACTAGAAGGCCCATATCAAGTAATTCACAGCACCACCTTTCTAAAGGAATCATTTGCAGAAAAGAAAATGACTTAAGTGTCTTATTTTTACTAAGCAAAATACAGTGCCTTACTTTAATGTTTGAATCGTGTCAAATCCTCTAGGGATTGTATTAGTTGTCTAGTGCTGCTGTAACACAAATACCATACCTGGATAACTTTCACACGTTCATTTCCTCGCAGTTTAGGACACTAGAAGTCCAAACTCAGAGTGCCTCCTCTAGGGGAGGCTTTCTCTTGGTCTGGAAGAAGGTCCTTGTCTCTTCAAAACACAATCTTTTATATATTTTTTAAATAAAAAATCGGATGGTTGAAGCCCAGACAGTGTTTTCTCGCCTACAGGTTAAACCTGGGAGCAGCATTTTGTAAGAGAGATAACTTTTCCTCATGGTCAAAAGGGAAAACTCGGATTTTCTCTTAAGATATGTGGGCAACTGATTATAAAAATATCCTTAAGAGGACTTTACATTCAGAAGAGAAGACACTAGGACTGCCCTAGATTTTCAGAGGAACGAGTAAACCCATTAGAAACGTCACACGTTGTTGTGGTTTACTACAGAAGATATGTTATCATGATTGTATGGAGGGGTGAAAAGGGCCGATTAGAAACAGGTTAGACAGCTTGAACTGGAACAACACACTCAGAAGAATAGGAAGAAGCTCCCCATTGTTAAGATCATTGAATTGCTGAGAGACCACGTGACCCATCATTCCTACTAAGAAAGGTGAATGCCAGATTTATAAGTTTCGCGTGTTTCAGGATGTCAAAACTTCCACCCTCTGCCATAGGGGATTTTTGAAATCCTGCCATTGGTATCGGCAAGTTGAATTTGCAAAGGGCAGCAAATTCTACTTGTTAGCAAAATACTGTTTGCATACTTAGTTTTCCTGAATTCACATTTGAATCATGTATACAAATCTTCGCTAGCAAGCCACGTTTAAGCCATGTTTGCAGGCAGTTTGTGAAGACAGGTTTTGCTCTGTGGACTAAATAAGCACCCCTCGCGGAAGACGCTCCCTCCGGGTGTGTCCACATCGTCAAGGCTCCAGATGCTGTTTCCTGGGATTGGCTTGCACAGTGCAGTCGTTTGTAGATCAAGCTTGTTAGCTGAGGCAGTGTCCGGAGCTCGGGGACCTGGTCTGCTGCTGCTTTGTTGTTCCTTAAGCCAGCTCTCCTGTTTCAGCTTTTCAAGGAGATGGTGGTTCATCTCTGCGAAATCACCCGGAGAAAGAATCCCTCACAAATGACTCCCATTGGAGAGCGGACTGGGCAGGCGGGTAGATTTCCCTCCTCTCTACGGGACCCAGAGAGGCTGTGCAAGGCAGCCTTCCAGCCCTGGGTCACAGGAGAGCCACATTGTTCTGGAGGCTTCTTTGGGAATTCACCCTGGGGGTTGCTGTATTCTTTTTCCTTGACACTCTTCATCCCATTTCTTTTTTTCTTGTTTTTGACCATAAGATCTCAGCTCTGGTGCCTGAGGGGGAAAAATGCCAGATTGGGAAGCAGAACGTTTTCATTGTACTCTCAGCTCTGTCAATAGTGAAGTGCAGGATTCAGAGCAAGCAAGTCAGCCTCTCTGAACCTCATTTCTCCTGGTGTCCAATGGGAATACTAAGAACAATCAACAGGCCACACCCTCTGCCAGGCCACGGCTTCTCCAGTACGCAGAACTGCTAACTCCTCTGCCACCTGCCACAATGACACGTGCCTCCTTGGCCTCCTAAACCTCACAGGGTCTTATACATAGTGGAGGCCCAGAAATATCTGTTTGAATTATCATGACTTACCCCTTAGACTTGGCAGTAGTTCTCAACCTTCCTAATGCCACAACCCTTTAATACAGTTCCTCATGTTGTGGTGACCCCCCCAACCATAACATTATTTTTGTTGTTACTTTTTCACTGTCATTTTGCTACTATTATGAATTGGGTGACCCCTGTGAAAAGAGTCATTCGACCCCCAGAGGGGTCGTGACCCACAGGTTGAGAACCGCTGCCTTAGAGGCTACCAGAGGTTTTTCAGAGTTTACTTGAGAAACTGCTCAGGAGCTCTGGTTGCACTGTGAGATAAGTGTTGGCCTGCTAACCTCCAGGTCAGTGGTTCAAAATCACCAGGTGCTCCTGGGGAGAAAGTTGAGACTGTTGTGAAGATTTAGTCTCAGAAGCCCCATACACTGACATAATGCTCTATAATTTACTCCTAGGTTCTAGGATCCGTTCACTGGCTATGTAGAACTCAGACAAATCATCAGGGAGAAAATGGGGCTTTCTGTTCCCATAAACGGTTACAGTCTGGGAAACGTACAGAGGCAGTCCTTCCCTGCCCTCTGGGGTCCTAGGGGTCAGAAACACTCAGGGGCACTGAGTTCTCGGGCTTGTGGGTGGGAATGGACTCGGTGGCAGTGGGTTGGGTTGGGTTTGATGAAGGAAATCCTTGGCTCTTAGGCCAACTGGGAAATTGAATTAAGCTTTAACCAACTCAGCCGTCAAGGCTCCCCTGCTGGTGACTTGCAGAAAGCACATAAGGGCTGGGAAAAGCAGTATGGGAGTTAATGTAAGAGCTTCGGAATTACTGATGGATTTTATTCAAAGGTGAATGGGACAGTCTTTCTCAGTGTCATCTCGTGGTTGGCTTCAATGAGTCCTTATTTATGTCTAATAATGCTAAACACTCAGCAGACCTCTGCCTTCTCCTTTTATCAGCCAGCTCTGAAGCAGCTGCATGATCCTTAGGCCACCAACGTGTTTTGCATGATCCACATAGCTAATCAGTACCCAGACAACATAGTGGGTTGAGATATTGCAGCACATACAAACATCCATACTTCTACATCCCTTTGGACAACTGGGTGGTCTGGTGCTGTTGGGCCCATGTTCTGAAGGGCAGAGCTGAGGAGTAAGGCTCACCTCCTGCACCCACCCTCTGAGAGATCTCTCACCTCTGATGGTTTCATTTATGTAGGGCCCTTGCCTGACCAAGTTTGTGTGTGGCCTGCAAGCCATTTCCTGAGGACTTTAACAGGTAGTAGCAATGCAAAAGGGTGGCTTGCAGGCTTCTAGATACAATCGGAGTCCAAATACATGCAAAGTGA
>NW_022104341.1:23714090-23725024 GCF_000313985.2 Echinops telfairi
GCGGGGTCAGTGGTGTCCTGCTGCTAGATTTTAAATGAGCCATCCCAAAGACAGAGAGGGAGATCTCTCACCATTAAGGAAGAAGAGCCAGGAATGGAGTCTCTCCTTTGGACCGAAGACCTCTGAGCTGCACCTTCTCAATTCGCGAGACAGCTGTGACACTGGCGACACAGCAGAGGAGCACGGCGACAGCAGGGGAAGCCACAAGATACGGCCATGGGCTCCCAGCCCACAAAGTGAGAGAGCTGAGGCATGCTGGCAGAGTGGCATGCCTCCAGGCATGAGGTTTGCCAACCCACAGAGCTAGACCGGAATGCCTTCGGAAGGAGGTGGTACCTAAGGAGGAGAGTGCCTCTGGGCATTTACCAGCAGAGCTAAAAGGGCTTTGAGACACTTACAGGGAACCCAAGAAGCTGGATTGTTGAAAGATTGAGAGCTGAAGAAAGGCATGTTGTGGGCACAGCTGAGAAGAAGCTGTCTGGTGTGAAGAACTGTATACCGAGCACTTCTGAACCGAATTGTAACCTTTTGACTCCTAATAAACCCCATAACAGTCATTATAGTCTGTCAGTTCTGTGTGGCCATAACCGTGAACTCTCAAACCCAGAGAGAAGTAGAGCGTGCCGTGGGAGGATAGATCAGTATCAGGATTGGTCCAGACCTCTGCCTCACAGGAATTAACCGGGTGCTAATGCTGATGGCGTTGCTCCCTCTCTCTGCCTAGCCCCACTCCTAAGCCAAAGTTACAGCTCCCTTGCCACCCACCCCTCGCCACCTTTGTCATTAGGTTAAATGCTCTCTTGTACAACCAAGGGGTTCATAAATATTTTCAAACTTAGGTCAGAGATTTCTGTGCGGTGGCCAGTGCCTGGTGTGGTATGCTCCACTGTTTCCATGTCGATTTCCACGCACCAGTGAGCCCTTCCGGGCATGAAAACCACCAGGGATTATTTGCTTCTCCGTTTTGCCTTTCGTTTTTGGCTTCCTTGTTATGTTTTCATCACTGACTACAGCTCTTCTAAAGCTGGCGAATGGGAAAGACTGGAGAATCTCCCGGGTGAACGAATGACGTCCTTCTGAGCCTGCCTCCCTCCTTTAGCACCTCATTGTCGTGGGCCTGGTTCATTAAGATCCGCAATCCCACAGTTTGGTTCCTTGTCTATACCATCACCAATTCAGATCTTTCCCTCTGTAAACTTCCCTTGAGCTTCCTGCTTAACACATCCTCTGGTCATTTTCTCTCTTGTTCTATTCCTCCCCAAATTAGAGTCTGAGCATTTTGAGGGACCAAATCAAGACCCCAGCTTCATTATCAGAAAGCTTAGCAATGGAGTTTAGTAATGTGTCACTTGCTTGGAGAGTCTTTGGTGACTACGTGGTTAGAGCTGGGAGACACAATGATGGAAATTGAGCAGCTTCTGCCCCCACTTCCTCCCATAGCGCTGCTCTGCCTCCCTCTCAGTTAAGTACTTGGTTCTCCCACGCGGGGCCCTCTGCGTGAGGAATGGAATTCAGGGGGACCTTGGTGGCCTCCTAGCTCCTCTTTTTTACTCTGACTCCCTGACACCAACTGGCTAGGAAATAGGGTCCTGCCCGCTTTGGTGTCAAAAGCTGTGGAGATTTGGGATTTGATAAAAATTCAGTAAAAGAAAACATTTTTTTAATGACCCCCTGTGTAGGTACATCTTAAAAACTACCTCAACCAAAGAGACCTCATCTCAGCTGGGGCCAGTTTTTCAAGATATGGGAAGAAGGAAAAAAACAATCAGTTGCTGCCCTACACCTTTGTGCTAACGTCACCCCAAATCAACAAAGACGCCCACAAGAGTGATAAATGAACTTACTGGAAACTCAAGTCAGAAGTGGGTAGGAAGAAAAGGAGATTAAAGTACTGTTGGTGGGTAAATTGGGAGGAGCAACTACCTTTGGGGGTAAAAAACAAAAGCACTTAACAATCCTTGTATAGAACTCAAAGGGAGAATATCCCTGGTACCATGGTCCTAATTAGACAGTTTTGACCTAGTTTCTATCCAGCCCTTGGTGACTCGGGCCATGTGCTATAGACTGCTGGAACTCCAGCCTCTGTCCTTTCTAGGCACACAGCACCCTTCATAGGCCACATCAGAAAGATTTGATGGAGACCCTATTAAGTGAACTGGGCTTAACTGAAAACTTTCCGCAGCAGATTTTTGGAGCCCACAGACTCCCTTGGACGTAAGGCTGCAGTGCCCTAGTGTGAGAAGAAGCAGGTGACTGCTATCCCCAGGTTATGGAATCGGTGGTCCTTGGACTTTGGTTCGGATCTCTTGCTTTGGGGATGCCCAATGAATGCTGGCAGGCGCAGCTAGTGCACTTCGAAGGGCCCAGAACAAATAGCCCTTCTGGTCAGTTTTTCAGTCAATGGTAGACCAGGCACTACAGGAGGAAGCCTGGTCCATAACCCAACATTGAGCAGTGGTAACTGTGCAGACTCCTCCAGTCTCCGCGGAGCCAGTATACTGTGCTCAGTCGTTGGACAAGTTGGATTTCTGAGAATGATTCTAAATGCAAAAGGGTGACGTTTGACCATTACTTCCTAATTGAATGTTGTCTAAGTGAGTTTGAAAATCAAATGCCGGGAGCTTTGTTGGTTTGTTTGATTGGGGGAGACGATCCTGTGGACCATCCCTGAAGAAGGACATCACGCTTAGAAAGGTAGAGAAAGGAAGACACTCGACAAGATGGACGGACAAGAGGCTGCAACAGTGGCCTCCAGCCTAGCAACCACTGTGAGGCTGGCTCCCGACCAGACTGTGCTTCATTCCCTCTGTTGTACGTAGTAGGGTCACTATGACTTGGGATGATCACTGTCCCACTGAGAGCACTTAACAACAACAACAAAAATACATGCTGAAGATTTTAGTCCGCCGGGGGCTTACCAACAGTAAAATATCAAGCTTAAAGTCTAGTCTCCACTTTTTTTTCCCATGGCATCAGTCAATTCTGATTCATAGTGACCTTACAGGACAGAGTAGAACTGGGTTTCCAAACCTGTAATTTGTATGGAACAACCTATCTCATCTTTCTCCCGGGTGGGTTTGAGCCCCAGCCTTGGGTTAAACCAGTCCACTAGCGCTCCTCAGTCTCCCCTAGGCCAATAAATTTATTTTGGAGCTCTAAAGTAAGTGTTTGATATCTTTTGTCTATGTAGCCACTACAGGGGGATTTGATTGTTTTAGTTATTGACAAAGCATTGTAAACATCTGGGCTCTGGTCACGGTATTTTTATTATAAAGAGCAGAAAAACTTACTTTTTCATCAAAGAGATGGAGGGTTAGGATAAATTGTAGAAAAAAGATAATGTGTGGTCAATTTCACACTTAGGCTTGTTATTTATTCTGCACTGGAAAGGTGAGATAACTCTACAGATATTGATAGCAACTTTAAATTTGTGGTGAAAGGGAAAGATACCTCTGGAGTGGTTTCTTATTTGTTTGTTTGTTTCTATTTGTTTTGTTTTGCACAATCAACCGGGCAAACCCAAGAAAAGTTAGAGCATGTCACCAGATGACAAGCTTTCCTATGAGATCACCTTTGATCCGTAAGGTCCTTTCCATTGTCAAGACTCTGATTCATCCTTTTTGAAAAGGATGTTCTACAAAATTTTACTCACACAGAGCTGCCTGGAACAAGCCCTGTTGACCTCAGAGCACAGATGTTTCCAAGGGGACATGATAACACAGTGTGTGACCAACCCGCAGAACGTTGCCAGATTAGAGATGCCTCAGGACAGTGCCTAACTCTGGTAACATGGCCTTTTGTGATCCCAAAATTTGGTATTATTTCTCAGTAGCAAACGTGGAGAATTAGTACTTACCAAAAAACAAACCCATTGTGGGAGAGTCAGTTCTGACTCATAACAGCAGCCCATGTGGTAGAGAACCTTCTCATAGGCTTCCTAGGCTATATATCTCTATGGGAGCAGACTGCCACATCTCTCCCACTGAGAGCCTGGTGGGGGTGAACCCTCGAACTTTCCAAATGATGAACCACGGTGCCTCTAGGGCTTCTCATTATTACTTAATGGGTGGCCAAATCTTCCTGGGCTTGGGCTTCACCACTGTAATATGATAGCTAGCTCTAAGACAAAACAACTGCTGACCTAGTTCAAAATTTTAGTTCCCACCCCACACTGGTCAAGTTGGACGACAGTATTCTGACCCAAACTGGAGACTGCAGGTTATCATGACATTCACTCAAAGATCCAAACTTTGCTGACATAGGGCAAAAAGATAATGAAATTGAATTTGGTCAAGCATTTTAATCTTCAGGTTTAGTTGCTTTTAATCCTTACAAATGATGATTAGGGCATTTGTCAATCCAATTTAATTTTTGAGCTTTAATAAGAATTTTAATCATGTGCTATATGCAAGTGATTAAATAGATCTTCAGATTTCTAGGCTAACGTAGACACTCCACTGATCCTCACCCTTTTATGAATTGGCCTTCTGACCATAGTGTGCCCAGATCAGCACATTAGTGTTCTAAGTGTACAGTCAGAACTATTCCTTTTAACTTTATTCACTGTCTTTATTTATATAATGAAGAATTTTGTTTGTTCTTATTTCTGTTAGGCCCAGTTGGAATTGGAATTTTATCTTTAAAGTTGTAGAACTTTCCACTAAATATGGAATAATTTTCTAATGTTTCCCCCTTCCAGTCAAGAACTCTTTTCTTGTAGAATTTAAGAATTGTAAAAAAGAATACATTCATGTTTATTTTTTGTTATTCTCTAGACCTGCCATACATAAATACCTATACTACTAATAGAAATATAATATATAGATTGCCCTTTCTGATTCTTTTCATACAAAGAAAGGGCATTTTTACCCTTGAGAATACTTTGAACTCACTTAAAATCAATTGCATTTGAGAAAACAACTGCTCCGTGTCTGTCATTGATGAAGAAGGTTGAATTTCAGCTCTAAGCTTTAGTAAAGGGGTATATTCCATTCTATGCCACGGTATAGACCAAGATAGCACCTGGGAGCAGCAGAGGGCGCAGGGACGGAATGGTTGAGGGGGAGTGTGCAATAAATCCTGTTTCTCACTTACACATGAGGGAAATGAAGGTTTAGCTTTGGCGGTAAGCTGGACATCAGCTGCTTTCGGAAGTGGAAATGTCTGGTAAGCAATCTGTTGGCTATACTGACAAAGCTCGGTATATATTTGGGAATCCTAAATGACACCATGGCAACTCCGGAGAGCCTTCCCATCTATGCCAAGTTTATTCCAAAAGACACAGAAGGGTGGCTCTAGGACCCAAAAATGTAGGGCTAATGGAGCAGTGAGGGTGCAGGAAAGCAGCTTGGTATTAGAGCACTGACTATAAGCTTGCTTCACTTTTTTTTTCCTATTGTGAATATTGCTGAATATTGTTGAAATCATTCAAAAAATCAGACTTAGAACTTCAAGTGTGTAGCTCTTTCTGATTGTTTGCCCATTAAGGTACAGAAACTGTAGTTCTTTTTAGCTTTTAATTTTGAAATCATTTTAAATTAACACAGAGACTTGCAAAAATAGTACCATTGCTATATATCCATCACATAGACTATACTTTCAGGGATTATTTCTATAATTTGCTATATATCCATCACTCAGCTTCCACTAAAGGAAACCATATTTAACCATAGTCCACTTATCAAAGCCAAATCCAAAGCGGCAGGTCTCCTTTGTCCTATGGGGCCGTTATGAATTGATAAGAATTTGATGACATTCGGTTTGGTTTGGTTTGGTTTGGTTTGGTTTGGTTTGGTGTTTTGGTTCCCTGAGTTGGAGCTGACTCAATGGCAATGACCATAACTCTTCAAAAGCATGAAGGTCAGGAACAATAAAAGGACAGAACCCATCATTGATTAGAGGAGGCTCCGTAAGTATATGCAAGTGAGGGTTGTGTCTGACACAGAAAAGGGCCAATGGTGGGGAAAGTGGTACAGTCCAAATGCAGCTTCTAGTTTAATACATGGCCTTGTACCAAAGCAGACTGGCCCCTTTGGGTTTCCAAGGCTGTTAATTTTTACAGGGCAGAGCTTCATCTTTCTCCCGAGGAGCAGCTGGTGGATTCAAACTTTGACCTTGAGGTTAGCAACTCAATACCACTCTTCCATTTTGTTCCTGCTACCTATCAACGAAAGTCTGAGTTTTCTAAAGAAAGCCTACTTGGCTATGTGTTTGTCAAAATCCTGGTGTTTACGTTTTGTTGTTGTGTGTCGTGGAGAAGGTTCACCTTTTAGCAACTCCTGTACGACAGAAATAGACTTTCTGAAGCTGTAACTTTCCAAGAGCAAGTCCTTGGGCCTTGTCCCCTCGGCACCACTGGGAAGCTCTGAACCACCAACCCGTTCCACCACCAGGGCGCCATGTTGCCATTTTGGCTGGCCGCTCTTATTTTGGCTTCTTTCTTAGTCATCTAAAGATACATGGGAATGTCCCTGTATTAGTCTAGGTACTTTAGAGAAACAAATCCACAGCAACCCAGGTATAAGAGAGTTTTATGTAAAGAAAGTGTGCATCACGAAAACATCCCAACTCAATGCTGCCCAAAACCACAAGTCCAACATTAACCCATTAACCCAACACCAGTCCACAAAGTCCTCCACCTCACAAAACAAAGGCAACGATGCAGACTGCAGGAGGAAAGCTGAGTCAGTGAACGAACAAGCATCTCAGCACTAGCAGGGGTCTCCACACGGCTGCTCCAGCACCCAGGGCTGCATCGGGATAGGTCCATGTGGCTTCTCCTTGGGGATGTCTTGTAGGAAGTCAATCTTGCAAGCTGAAGCAGGGAACTGCTAAGGCAGCTGCACCTCAAAACAAGAGACCCGAGAACTAGAAAGGCGAGACGCACCACCCATTTATCCCTCTGCCTTTCAATTAGCCCCACATGTGATTATCGGCCAGGCAGGCACAATTAACTAACTCAGTCCCCTTTCACCACAGGGGAACTGGTGTACCCTCTGTTCCTATCCAATACTAGTAGCTGCGGCGATCTCTCTGTCCCCATCATTAGCATATAGAAGTACTAAGTTAGGACCATATCAGTTTTTGAGCTAGATGGTTCCTAAGTGCTTTTAATCTTTTGGTCACATCTAGTGACTTAGACAACCATTATTCTCTTGTCCTGCTTATTGGGTCATTTTACTTTAGATTTTGTTTTCATTTTAATTTGGTTTTACAATCTTAATAACATCCTAGTAAGCCAATCTTGTAAATTTTGCATTTGCTTTATTGTTTGAAATTTGAAAAAGTTTCGTCTCAAATGGATTTGGGTGCAAGTCAATTTCTGAGCCTTGTAATTGATTGATTATGAAAATCAATGGTAGAAAAATAATTCCCTGCCATTGAGTCGTTTCTGACTCACAGCGACCCTGTTGGACGGGGAGAACTGCTCCTGTGGGTTCCGAGAGTGTAACTCTGTAAGGGAGTAGAAAGCCTCATCTTCCTCCCTGGGGGCCACGGTGGTTTCTACCTGCTGATCCGTCAGCTAGCAGCAGGCCAATGCATGACTGCTCCACCACCACCAGGGCTCCTCTGCACATGTCAGCTCATTCTCATTATGAAGCCTCCCTGTGTTACCGGTGGTTCTGTTCCCTGATTGGCAACCCCGCGGGGATAACTTGGAACGGCAAAGTGGCAGTTCTCTGGAGAAGAGGACCCGAGGCAGAATGAAATAGACGTCTACTGCACCAGATCATGTCTTCAATATTCAGTGACTGTTTGCCCACTGCTTAGTATGTGCTTGGCATGAGCTATCTCAGCTAACAGAATGAGCAGGTAGTCCTGCCCTCAGGAAGTTGACCTTCTGTTCAGCTGCCAAAACTTGGGCAGTTTGTGGCATCAAATCAGTCGGGGAAACCTCAGCTTCCCTCCCCCAGTCAATCCAGACCCCAGCTGCCAGTGCAGCCATCTCTCTCTCCACTGCGTTCCCCCAGAGCTGGCACCTCCCTTTTCCGCTCCTTTTTTTAGGTGGACGATCAAAAGGTACAAAGTCTGGGAGGAGGCTCAGCACTGAGCTTCCATGCCCCACCGGACATACTTACCCTCCTCCGAACAGAATTGTGTTCTTGCCAACATAGAAGTTCCAGTGGGCCTTAGTCTTCTGAGGCTTTTTATTGGCCTCCCCACAGGCCTCCCCCAGGGTTTAGTCAGCATTAGCTCCTTGTGATGCCTCCTGGCTAGGGCGGACCCCACTCACTGGCCTCAGGTGTTGTCAGACTTTAAGTCACTAGGACCAAAGGCCAGCTTGTCTACTGCAAAGGGGTTCCACCCCTTACAGGCAGCCAGCCGACCATAAAGCACTTAGTGCTAATCTGTCCCTACATGTTGAAATCATTGCATTCAAGGGAGATCAAATCCCAAAAGACAAACCCACTGCCATGGAGTCAATTCCACGCATAATGACCCCATAGTGTAGAATAGAACTCTCCATAAGGGTGTCAGAGACTGTAAATCTTTACGGGAGTAGACTGCCTCGTCTTTCTCCCCCAGACTCACTGGTAGGTTTGAACTGCCAACCTTGAGGTCAGCAGCCCAATGCTTATAATCCACTACACCGCCAGGACTCTCTCAAGGGAGCAAGCCAGTGTATGCATGCCAGAATGATCCTTATGCAGAAATTTACTATAGTTTCCAAAGATTCAAACCAATGGATTCAAGGGTCCCCTAATATCTAGACTAGGGAGGTGAGCTGGTACCGTTTCAGCCCCTGGGGATAGCACACTGGCAAGTGCCAAGTCAAGTTATTGCAAGATTTCAGCCTCAGATCAAAATGGGCTGAAAAATCAGGACTTATGCATGGTACAGCCAAAGCTGTGGTTCGCCAGACACACAGGAATGTGGGGGCTTTCCACACACACACCAGATCCAAGCTTAAGGCAGAAATACAAATTCCATGTCTTAGGCCAAGCCCCTAGAAAGGATACTATTCCTGCCAATCTTGGTTATATCATCTTGGGACGTCAGCAGGACAGAGTCTGTAAGAGAAAAGGGTATTCAGATAGGGTTCAACTACAAGATGGTGACAGATGCGATTGGCAAGTGAAACTATTTCTCAGTACGAGTGTTAATTGACCCGGCCCATACTTTTCACTGCCTCCTCAGCTCAGTTCAGATCTCAGAGGGCTTTAAAATGTTGAAAGTATAGAAATTCAACTAGAACTTGCTTAAACAAAAAGGGTCAGTGATCCAGTGATGGTGAAGATGGGTCCTCCCCCACCTCTGAAGCCCTCCTCTCCAGTGCCCTTGACTGCCGCTGTCGGTATAGAGAAATAACATTTTCCTTTGTGGGGGGGGGGAGGGGTATTAGGAAATAGAGTCATATTATGGATTTCATCCTGGAAACCGCATTCAGTGCTGGGCACCATACTTTCAAAGGGCCATTGACAACATTGGAACATGTTCAGAGGAAAATGACCAGTTGGTGACGGCATATGAACCCAGTTATATGAGAAACAGTTGGAGGAAGTAGGGAGATTTAGCCCAGAGAAGAGAAGATTAACCAGAAAGTACTCCAGAGACCACAGTTTTCAGATGCTCAAAGAGACAGTGCCTAGGATCCATCACGCTGTGCCCACAGGAGCCTCCCAGAGCAAGGGCCATTGTGGGGAAGTTCCGAGAGGAGCACTGGAAAAAACCGACACAGGTCAAAGCCCTGCACCAGGGGGTGGAGGCCTGGGACCAAGTCCAACATGTCTGGAGTCATTCTCAAAGCAGAGCCCAGTCAGTGGTCAACCACATCGTGCTGCCTCCGTGGGCCTTGCCAGATCTCCCACGGGCACCAACTTCGCTTTCCTATCTTCTTTCTCTTTACTTTACAACCCTCGGAGGTGCTTCCACAGGCTCCCTCGGATGCTAGTTCTGTTAACATCTCTCTTTTGAATTAAGTTTTTTTGGAATGAGTTGTTCTTTTCCAAAATAAGGTATCCTTTTTACAACAGCTATTTTCTAACATGCCCTTTCAAGTCCTGAAGTGAAGTTTACAGTCAATGTAATCTACCTGTGCACATAATGTAAGCATTAAAAATAAAGCCTTAATTGAAAGGAACGTAAATTGTAATCAGATACCAACACATATGACCAAGGAACCCTGGTGGCCTGATGGTTAACTGCTCAGCTGCTGACCTAAAGACCAGCAGTTCAAACCCACCAGCCTCTGCAGAAGAGAAAATAACATGGCCATTTGCTCCTGTAAGGGTTTCCGACGAAGACACACTATGAGGGAGGGAGTGGGGGGCAGCAAGACTGATAAAGGGACATGTATTGCTAACGTAAAGCCACGGGCAGCAGCTTTGTGTTCACGATGTAATTTTCTCACATGGTAGACAGCTCTTGGTAAACTTCCAAGCAAAACAAAAACAAATTTCCCCTCAATTTCTACGGTAGTTCTCTTTGGGAAAATCCACTGTATATACAAAACATGCAAAATAATATTTTATCTTGCTATGTAAAACAGGATTAAGTTCTAGGCTCAGATCATTATAAACAGATGATCACCCACTTGGATGTGCAGTGGGACATTTGAACGTTGAGGGGATGGATGCCAGGGCTGTATTGTGCTGGATACTCACAAGTATTGCAGAATGTCTCCACCCCTGCCACCACTCCCCTAAATGCAAGTAGCGCCCTTTATTGACTAACAACTAGGAATGCCACTATACATTTCCACAACACCACCATTGAGAGCCCGGCTACATAGCACTGTGAACTTTGGGATAGCGTAACTTAGTTTTGTTCCACTTTTAACATCCTTTGTACTTGATACTAATACTACAAATATGTTTACTTGTGTTTTATTGATTATGCTAAGGCATTCATTGTATGGATCATAATATACTTTGGGGCACCCAAAAAAGCCGGAAACACCGCCCCCACCCAAGCTAATTATTTACATTTTTTTA
>NW_022104341.1:23725271-23727462 GCF_000313985.2 Echinops telfairi
GAGGTCAGGTGAGTCAAGTGCATGGAACAAGAGAGGCACGCTATTTTTTGCCAAAAAATGGTGCACTGAGATGGCTGCATGAACAGGTGCATTGTCATGGTGGCAAAACCAATCCCCCATCTGCCACAAATGAGGCCTTTATTGTCACACATCTTTTCTGAACCTCTAAATAGAAAACTTGATTAGCAGTCTGACCTAGTGGAACAAACTCCAAATGCACTATGAGTCGACATTTTTGTCCGTTTGGGAAGTTGATGGACATCCACAATGAAGTTTTTCATCAATCAACATTTCACCTTTTTTGAAATGAGAAAGCCATTCGTATACTTGAGGTTTTTCCCATAGCACTGTCCTTATAAGCTGTGTTCAACATAATAACAGTTTCTGTGCCATTTTTCCCAAACAGGAAACAAAATTTCACAGCCATACCCTGTTCTCTTAAATCAGCTATCACAAAAAAAGAGGTCCAAGCAAAACTGCTTTCACGAAAAAATTCACTGTGACCAGAGAGACCCTTCCCAGGTGACGCCTCTGGGTGCACCAATCCACGAGGGACAGTTTTATCCTGCCCTTCAGGCTGGCTCTGAGTCAGCATAGACTGGATGGAAGTGAGTTTGGATATTTTTTCAGTTGCGTGGTTTAAAATCAGGAAAAGTGTGCACCAGGGTTGTATCCTTTTACCACACATTCTCAATCCATATGCTTAGCAAATAATCCCCAAAGCAGGACTGTGTGAACAAGAACATAACATCAGTAATGCCAGAAGGCTCATTAACAGCCTGTGATATGCAGCTGACACACCTTGCTTGCTGAAAGGAAAGAGAACTGGAGTACCTACTGGTGAAGATCAGCCTCTAACCTTCAGTATGAATTACATTTCAACTTAAAGAAAACAGAACCCCAGAGCCCCAGAGTCAAAGCTGGTCCCTGTCCCATCCCAGCTATCGCCCATCGCCTTATTCTTTTCCAACATGGCAGGTGCAGCTGTGTCCTTCATCAACGACTTCTTGGCAGGTGGAGTGGCTGCAGCCATCTCCAAGATGGCGGTAGTGCCCATCTAAGGGTCAAGCTTCTGCAGCAGGTTCAGCACGCCAGCAAGCAAATCACTACAGAGAAGCAGTCCAAGGGCATTATCGACTGCATGGCTCATATCCCCACGAAACAGAGTCCTGTCCTTGTGGCGTGGTAACCTGACCAATGTCATCCAATACTTCCCCACTTTTACGTCTCAACTTTAACTTCAGGGATAAATACAAGCAGATCTTCCTGGGTGGTGTGGAATAGGGGACCCAGTTCTGGCCTTGCTTTGCAGGGAACCCGGCATGGGGCGGTGCTATGGGGGCCCCATCTTTGTGCTCTGTGTATCCTCTTGATTTTACCCATTAGTGTTTAGCAGCTGATGTGGGCAAAGCTGGTGCTGACCGGGAGTTCAAAGACCTTAGTGATGCCTGGATAAGATCTCCAAGTCTGGTGGGATGAAGGGCCTGTACCAGGACTGTAACGTGTCTGTGCAGGGGATTGTCATCTGCTGAGCTGCCTTCGGCTTCACTGACACCACAAAGGGAATGCTCTGGACCCTAAGAATACTCACATCTTTGTCAGCTGGATGATCGTGAAGTCCGTCTAGGCCATGGCTTATTATAAAGAGACTTTTCCCCAGCTTTGTCTCCCCCAAAGACATGCCAAACATTAGGGGCTTTTTGCCAGCATATGGTGGGAGGTCAGATGCTTAGAGACATCCTCCCTAAAGGCAGTCAGTTGCCAGACAGCTGTCTGGTCCCACCAAGGTAGGGCACACCCCCTGCTGCTAAGGACAATGGGCTACTTCTCCATAAAGGCTTGGGACCATTAGTTTGGTTCCTGTAGGTGGGGGTGACACCATACTGATAATGGTTTCTGTGGAGATCCAGAGAACAGGTCAAACCTGCTCAGTGACATCCAAAGTTAGACTGCCATTCTGAATCATTCCTGCATTCAATATCATTGCATGGCTGTGTGAGTCTAAAGAGGAATTTATGGACTGGTATTGACATAAGGGGTAATATTGGACTTAAGGACTTGATCTGGACTGGGCTGTGATGCTTTCTTAATGTACAATTGCTCTTTTATATAAAACTCCTTTTTAAAATCATTTTATTGGTGGCTCATGCAGCTTTTATCACAACCCATACATTCATCCATTATGTCAAGC
>NW_022104341.1:23728009-23735241 GCF_000313985.2 Echinops telfairi
AACCCTTGTGCATCAAGACCTTACTGAAATGACCCTCCTCTGAGAGAGTTTCCCAGACCTGGGACAGAATTATTCACTCAGTGTGTCTCTTCATCATCACATAGGCTAATGTGCTTCTTCCATGTGGACTTTGTTGCTTCTCAGCTAGACGGCCGCTTGTTTATCTTCAAGTCTTTAAGACCCCAGATGCTACCTCATTTGATAGCTGGGCACCATCAGCTTTCTTCACCACATTTGCTTGTGCACCTGTTTTGTCTTCAGTGATCGTATTGGGAAAGTGAGCAACACAGAGTGACAGGTTATTAGAACAAAGTGTTCTTGCATTGAGGGAGTGCTTGAGTAGAGACCCAATGTGCATCTGCTACCTTATTCTGAACCTATAAATATATATACATAGATCGATTTCCCTATTGTTATATATAAATATATTTATATATGTACATGCCTGTATTTAGACCTCTATAAATGTCCTTTGCCTCCTAGTTCTTTCCTCTATTTCTTTTTACTTTCCTCTTGTCCCATTATCATGTTGGCCTTCATTTGGGTTTCATTAATTACTCTCAGTTACATTGCCCTTGATCGATCAATCCCTACTAGGCATCCTACACCCTCCTCGCCAGCGATTTTAGATCGCTTGTTGTTCCCTTGTCCCTGGGGTTGTTAACACCCACTTCCTTTTCCCCACCTCCCCCTCTCCTGTGTCCTGTACCCCACCCCCAGGACCATTGGTCCCATTGTTTTCTCCTCCAGATTGTTTATCCCGCAAATCTTATCTCAGTAGACATGCAGAGACAATAATAAGCACAAAAACAAGGCAGAGCAAAGCAAAACAAAAAAATAAAACAGCAAAACCAAGGACAAAATAAGAAACGCCTACAAATAGTTCCAGGTCTGTTTGTTGACCTTTAGGAGTGTTTTCCAGTTGAGTCTGATGGGGTGCCATGCCCTGGCCTCAATGTCTATTTTCAGTATTCTCCGGGGATTCCATTGCTTTGCTCTTCCTGCTGGTCTGTTGCACACCCTTAACATTTCGCCCAGATGAAACGCTTGTACATGAGTGTCTCTGGATGTTTTTCTAGTCAACCCACACTAGCACAATGGGACTCAATTTTGGTTTTTATTTTAGTTACTCCTAATAAAGAAAAAGAAATTTGAAGAAATAAAAAATATCTGAAATGCAAAAGAAAGAAAGAAAAAAAACCAAAGTCCTCAAAACTGAACCAATAAGCAACACCATGATAAAATGCACAGAGATTGGAGTTATCAAAGATTTCGTTTTACTTCAATCTACAGTCAACACTCCTGGAAGCAGCAGTGAGGAAGTCAAACAATGCATTACATTGGGCAAGTCTACTGCACAAGAACAAGCTCTTTAAAGTGTTAAAAAGCAAAGATGTCCTTTTGAGCACTAAAGTGCATCTAACTCAAGCCATGGCATTTTAGTTCGTCTCATATGCATATGAAGGCTGAACTGTGCATAACCCAAGCCCACTGCTGTAGACTCAATTCCCATTCATAACAACCCTAAAGGACAGAGTAGACTGCCTCTGAGTTTTCCAAGGCTGTAAATCTGGGAGCAGAAAGCCTCCTCATTCTCCTGATGGTAGGTTCGAACTGCCGACCTTGTGGTTAGCAGTCCAACACATGACCCGCTTCACCGCTAGTGCTCCTTGACAGTGAATAAGGGAGACTGAAATAGTTGATGCCTTTGAATTACGGCGTTGGAGAAGAATATTGAGTATAATATGGACAGCAGAAGAACAAACACATTTGGCCTAGAAGAATAACAGCCAGAATGCTCCATAGAAGTGAAAATGTTGAGGCTTCATCTCCCGTACTTTGGGACCATCTCACATTTCAGGAGGGACCAGTCATGCATGGTAAAGTAGAGGGGTGAATGCAAAAGAGAAAGGCCTCCGATGAAAGGAATTGACCCAGGGGCTGTGACAATGAGCGCGGAAGCATGTTGACGACTGTGTTGTGACCGGCACCCTGCAGTGTTTCATTCTCTTGTCCACTCAAAGGGTCACCATAAGTCACAATCAACCCAAGAGCATCCCAGTGCCTGGTACCAAAGACCCTCTGTGTTTGTAGAATGAGAGGATGCAGTCGATAGGATTAATCCATCAGGCCATGATTGGACCCAGTTCCTAGATGCCCCTCACGTTCTCAAAATACAGCTTTTCCAAAAGTAGACTTAAGATATTGTTAGGTAGGTTAGCAAAAGGCTGGGAATGTCCGTTAACGCGTGCCCAGAGGGCCAAGCTGGGGAAACAAAGGAGTGGCGCACTGCACATGCTCAGGGTTCCCGCCGGTAGGCAGGGGTAGGTGTGAACCTGAATTGGTTTACCAAGCCAGGTAAATTCAATTCAGCCAATGGGGTCAATCAGGGGTCGTCCACCACGCCTCCCCGTGGAATCCTTGAAAAGGCAGAAGCCCGGAGTCAAGAGAGGGAGAGAGAGAGAACTTTGGCGAGGAGAGAGAGAACTTAGGCGCAGAGAGCTTCGGCAAGACTTTGGGACGCTTTGCGGGACGCCGAGCTGCTTCCAGCCAGGCCGCATGTCCGGGAGGAGCCCCTTGGGTGCCGTGTAAACCTGAAACTTCTTCTAACCCTCATAAAACTCACTTCGATCATGAACCAGGCTTCGGCGTGAATTCTTTCTCGCGTGGAGCCAAGAACCGAGGTATAAATCTAGCTCCAGAGAGATCTAACAATATTGTTTCTCTCTTCTTCACCCACTTTTCAATCTGTCTTCCAATTTTAGCCTCAGACTTAACTTATGCAGTAGTCTACAAAGGTAGCCATATGGATTTGTCTCCCTCACTGCCCACATCCAGCCAGCTGGTCACCAACCTAGATTGCTTCAGGCTTAGACACTCTTCCTGCCTCAGGAATCATTCATTTTTTTCTAGCTCCAACCTTCCTGTCTGTCTTCTCCCAAGCTATTATCCGTCCTCCACTTCCTCAAATACACACTGAACACTGAGCCTTCCTTGGGCATGGCAAGCCCTCTCACCTCTGGTACCTGCAGCAACTTCCCTATGCCTAGAGGAACCATTACGGTTTTGCCTGGGGAAAGGAACCCTTGTGCATCAAGACCTTACTGAAATGACCCTCCTCTGAGAGAGTTTCCCAGACCTGGGACAGAATTATTCACTCAGTGTGTCTCTTCATCTCCTCCTGGCAATTACTGATTTAAGCATTTCCACACTGGTCTCTCTCCGACCAGCATCAGAGACTGGACTTCATAGTTACATGGTCCCTGGGAAGTTTCTTAAAATCTGGAAACCCCTGTTTCTGTATCTGTCAAACGAAGATAATGATAAGCACTTCCCAAAGAGTTTGAGGATTAAACATGATACTCGTAAAGTATTTGAAACAAAGCCTATGATGTTACCATTGGCATGGAATGGTATCGCCAACACTTGCAATGAGCATAACAGAGGAGGCGCTTAGTACAGTAGTAGAGTTCTAAGAAAGGAAGCTGATACTTTAAAATTCTGAGGTTATGACTTGGTGGCAACAATGGATGCTATATTTGGAAATTATAGTCCTACAAGAAATACTCTTAAACGGAAAAGAAAAAAAATATGGTTGAATGTAAACTGATGACCTGCTCTGTAAACCACCACCCAATGCACAATAAAAAGTTAAAAAAAAAAAAGTCCACCCCAGAAAAGGGGATGGCATGGGGATTGAGAGTGTAAAAACATTAATTTTAATTGGTAGATTTTATACCATACTATAATTTAATTACTTGGGATATTTACCCAAGTAATTGTTTTAGTGCATTAAAAAGTAGTAATTTTAAAACAATTATAGAAATCTTGGACCTGTGAAGACCACTCCCACTGTGGAAAATTATGTACCTGGAAACTCTTGTGTTCTGCATTTCGACTGGAATATTTAAAAATATGGGGCCTAGAGAATGTCACCTTCTCTTGGGTGGTGAAGAATATCGCACTACTGGATTTATTGAGCTGAGCTCAGAAACTGCCCCACAGTTCTCTGGCTGGAAAATAATTTTATTCACCTTTAAAAAATCTCAAATTCAATTCCAACTCATAGCAGCCAGATAGGACAGGATAGAAACTGCCCCTGTGGATTTTCAAGACTGTAACTCTTTATGGGAGTAGAAAGCCTCTTCTTTCTCCCTCAAAGTGGCTGCTGGTGATTTTGAACTGCCGACCTTGTGCTTAGCACCCCAGCAGGTAGCCATTTTGCCACCAGGGTACCTTAGGATTCAGTTGTTTCTTTGTTTAAAAAAGCCTTTGTCTTCTATATCTTAAGTGCTATTTGTAATAGACAACTGAATCCTAAGTTTTAAGAAATAGTGAAAAAAAAGAACCCTCTGTGGATGGTACTTTCCGCCCTGTGTAAAGCTTGGCATTGTACCTCGGTGAACTGGAGCTCTCTGATTTCACAGCTTGCAGCTAGTAAATGTCGCTCTAAACATTGTTGCTTTCACTCGCACGTAAAGCGCTTTCATCTGCCATGGGTGCAGTGTGTCAGAAGATCCTCTGTGAGCCAAGCTGGAGAGGGGTAAGAAGACTAAGCTCAGCCTTCAAACCGCGAGAGTGAGGGGGAAAGAGGAAAAAGAAGAAAAACCGCCGGGAAGGCAAAGTCAATCCTGTTTTCATGTGGTATCTGTGAGCACACAGCCCTGAATTCTACCAGAGACGCCTGAGAAGCAACTATGTATTAGCTCCGTCGGAACATGGCTCCGCTGAGCTCATACATGGTAGCCAGCTCCCCTCTTGTTTTGTGACGGGGATGGGGTGGTGGGTGGGGGGTGCTGGTAGATGCTGTCATGACTTTTCATTTCACTTTTGCCTGCAGGAGGAATCTTGTCGTCTTTTGGCTCCCTGAACTATTTTCAACCGGGGAGTTTGATTTCTGAGCTCCTGAAGGCTACTGGTTGTAAGCCCTCACTTCTCCTCAGCTTGATGTGCACTGGAAAATCAGTTTGCATTTTCATAGCATGTGATTGGCTCCTGCTGTTTCCTCTCTCTCCCAGCTCCCCTCTTTGGACACATTTGCAGTTCCTGGCTCTGCCACCTTTTCTTCCGCAGTCTTTAGGTTCTTCCTTTCTTCCCCACCCTCTCGGCCCCTTCAATCTCTGTTGGGCCTACATCCTCCTTTTGTTGGTCCACAGTCCCTTGCCTCACCCCCTTTGTAGATCATCGCCTACCTTTTCCCCTCTCTCATCTGTTACTTGTTGCCACTTCTCCCCATGCACTTTTCGGTCTCTGGGTCTCTGGGTGGGCTCACGGAGTAGCTGACACTGGCCAGCCTTTCTGGGCCCAGTCCTAGATACCGTTGGAGAGAGATGGATCATCAGCCAAATTCTTAGGAATGTGGTCCACACACAGAACAGCGCATCAGTGTTTCCGCGGTAGAATTCTCACCTTCCACCCCATGCCAGCCAGGCTCTTCCTCCATCACCATCGGCAGTAGCGCCGCCAGGCCGCAGTCAGTGGGTGTTGCTGTGGTGTTGAGCAGAGCTACCAGGTGGCGAGGGAAAGTCTAGGAAGAATCAGCCCATAATAACCCAACGGGCCACAGCTGTCCGACGTACAACCCATCAAGGGGATGGTGCAGAACCAGGCAGCGTTTCGTTCTGTTGTGCATGGAGTTGCCATGAGTCAGAGGTCAACTGCCAGACAGGTAACAATGGCCGTACCAGCCAGTGCTTCCAACTCCCTGGCCATCATCTTGAAGCAAGGATGGAAGCCCAGAAACAGAACACCCTACACGAAGCACATGTGAGATTGGAGGAAACCCTGGGCTTTTCTGTGGGACTTGAATTCAAGTTTCTACTCTGCTGCTAACCAGCTATAATACCTTGGACAGACTCACTGATGTATTTAACAAGTACTTAGTCACTGCCTACTCTGCACACTGTACAAGCAGGCTTCAAAGGGTTGATGGAAAAACAGAAATAAAAGAGTGGAATTTTCCACGGACTTTATGAAGCCCTCTCGTATTTATTTGGCTTTTAGGAAGCCAATTAAAATTCCTCTGTCTTCCTCTCTTCCAAATACAACCAATTGAGAAATGAGGTATTGTGTTAGTCTGGGTTAACTAGAGAAACAAATTCATAGACATTCATGAGTATAAGAAAGAGCTTTATTTAAAAGAGCAATTGTATATTGAGAAAATGTCCCAGCCCAGTCCAGATCAAGTTCATAAGTATGATATTAGCCCGTATGTCCAATACCAGTCTATAAATTCCTCTTCAGACTCATGCAACACATGCAATGATGCTGAATACAGGATACTGACAGGCCAGTGAGTGGAAAATCTTGTGGATCCAGTGGTGGTAGAAGCATCTCAGCGCTGGCATAGGTCTCCACATGGCCCCTCCAGCTCTAGGGTTCTGGCACCATCAGTGTGGCTTCGTGTGGCTTGTCAACAGGAATGTGAAATAGAGGGAGAGTGTATGTCCCACCTCCGGGGAGGAAGATAGGAGTTCCCAGAATCCTCAGAAGAAGGCCATGCCCACACAGAGGCCTCATTGGCTATGACCTGATTGACAGGCTAGACGCCACCCCTTCGCTTAAGCTGACAGGAGATTATGTAACTGACACAGGTATATTAATCAAATTATTAGCTTTATCACCCCAAAGAGGTGATATATACATGCAGCCACCATGAGCTTTCCAGTATTTTCCCTAGTACTTAGAGTACTTTTGGACACTTCTCTCCAGTACTTACTGACTACCCCACTGCATGATACTGCAGGCCTGCCTCTGTTCTCTCCTTAGTGCTCAGGATTGGGGGCTGTGGCTGGATGCATGGTGAGGACAGAAAGAGAGAGAGAGGAAACCAGGCCTCTATCTCTTCTCTCTTAAGTTCACTGATCAGGCAACCCACTTTTCCCTCAGGACGGATGGAATGAGAAGGCTGAGAAATAGACAGGTAACTCTCTCTTCTCGGGACCTGGAAATTCCCTTCCCTCCAGGACAGCAGTTCTCAACCTGTGGGTTGCGACCACTTTGGGGATCGAATGACCCTTTCATGGGTCGCCCGATTCATAACAGTAGCAAAATGACAGTTTTGAAGTACCAATGAAAATAATTTTATGGTTGGGGGTCACCACAACATGAGAAACTGTATTAAAGCGTTACGGCATTAGGAAAGTTGAGAACCACTGCTCTAGGAAAACAGGAGGCTGGAGAAATTACTACTGTGTGTGTGTGTGTGTGTGTGTGTGTGTGTGTGTGTGTGT
>NW_022104341.1:23737816-23738819 GCF_000313985.2 Echinops telfairi
AATGTTTTGAGAATGACAAGGGCAATGAATGTACAAATGTGCTTTACACAATTGATGTATGTATGGATTGTGATAAGAGTCGTATGAGCCCCTAATAAAATGATTTAAAAAAAAAAAGAAATGTTAAGCAGAAGGTACACAGACTGGGAATGCCATGACACTGAGGAACAAGAAGAAGATGAAGGCCCAACAGGTGCCCCGTGGATTGGGAGATGGGAGAAGGCAGGGGCAAGAGCAACTTGGAGGACCAATTCCTAAAGGAAAAGCAGTGAGATTTCAAATGGCATTGCGGCAAGGGCCTCTTCCCTACCTGGATGAGAAGGCCAGCCCGGGAAGAAGAGGGCCTTGGCCACTGCGAGGAGGAGCTGGACAGGGAACCCCCTGGCAGACTCAAGTTGCAGTAAGTAGCTTAGCACTGTGAGATTTTCTGTTCACTGACTGGCAAGAGAGAAAGGAGCGGGTAGAAAAATAAGAGAGTCAAATGTTGGAGACTTTGAGGCTCAGCATGCTTTCATGAATGCCAGTCTGCTACAGTGTCTCTTGCTTCCTGCGTAATTACATCTACCAGTCAAGTAAAGCACTGAACGCCCTAATTTTTTTTAACAGTATGGTACTTCCTTTATTATTATTCTTTTTTTAATCATTTTATTGGGGGCTTGTACAATTCTTATCACAATCCATACATACATCTGTTGTGTCAAGCACATATGTACATTTGTTGCCATCATCATTCTCAAAACATTTGCTTTCTACTTGAGCCCTTAATATCGGCTGCTCATTTCCCCCTTCCCTCCCCACTACCCCCTCCCTCGTGAACCCTTCATAATTCATAAATTATTATTATTTTGTCATATATTACACTGTCTGACGTCTCCCCTCGCCCTCTTCTCTGCTGTCCATCCCCCAGGGAGGAGGATATACGTAGATTATTGTAATCGGTTCCCTCTTTCTACCCCACATTCCCTCCACCCTCCAGGCATCGCCACTCTCACCACGTGTCCTG
>NW_022104341.1:23741792-23770640 GCF_000313985.2 Echinops telfairi
TGGGTTTTATCTCAAGGTCTGTGATCCACCTTGAGTTTATTCTTGTGCATGGAGTGAGGTAAGGGTCTTGCTTTATTTTTTTGCAGATATCCAGTTTTTCCAGCACCATTTATTGAAGATGGCATCTGCTTCCCATTTAATATTGTTTGGGCCCTTATCAAAGATCAGTTGCCTATATGCTGATTTTTTATTTCTGGGTCTTCAGCTCTTTTCCATTGGTTTGAATATCTGTCATTATGCCAGTACCACACTGTTTTGACTACTGGGAAAGCCCAAATTTTTACCCCAAAAGCATATCCAACAAAGGTTCTTACTCAGATGCTCAAGTAAATAAGTTTGATTGGTTGGTTGGTTTTGTTTTTATCCTCTACCGGTACTGTGGTGTTGATGAAGAATACTGAAAGTCCCATGAACTGCCAGAAGGAAAAACATCTCTCTGTCTTGGAAGAAGGACAGCCAGAATGCCCCTTAGAAGTAGGGACGGTGAGACTTCGTCCCACGTGCTGTGCACGTGTTATCAGAAGAGGCCCGTCCCTGGAGAAGGACATCATGCTTGGTAAAGTGGAGGGGCAGTGAGAAAGAGGAAGACCCTCAACAAGATGGATTGAAACCGCGACTATAACAATGGGCTCAAACTGAGAACAAGTGTGATGATGGTACGGGACTGGGCCGTGTTTTGTTCTGTTGTGCACAGGGTTGCTGTAAGAACAGACTCAATGACACCTGTCAACAACACCAACATGCCTTTATTTCCTTTGGGCTTTTAAAATGCCATTCTTCTTTCGCTTTAGTTACCTCGGATGGGGGGCATTCAATTCCTGTGTCAGGTTCCCACCTTTGATCCTGTTTATAGGATGTTACAAGAACTTACAGAATTTAAAATAAGGCTCTATTAAAAAAAACACAAGAATAAGAAAAGATTGATGAGCACTGTTGTGATGTGAATGGAGAAAGTAAGGAAGAGTTGATGGTTCTAGGATAATCCATAATCTTACACTCTTGTCTGTCTGTCTCTGGTCTAGACCAGGGGTGGGCTAACTGTGGCTTGTGAGCCTTAGCTCTTTTTGGTGCACATATGTGGCTATAAAGTCAGACTGAAAAAAATTTAAAGATATTATTCAGATAACAGTGATTTCACTTGTTTGTAAAAATCTACTTGTGGCTCTTGACTGATATTCACATGATTGTGAGGGGACAGGATGGACTACAGAGTTTGCCAGGCCCTGCTCTAGAAGTCTTCCTGACTGCACTTGCCCCTCTGTGCACCTGTGGCCTGGTATCATGACGCGTCTGGCCGGTCAGCATAGACTGCAATAGGTTTTATAAGCAAACAGCATAGACCAATGGGGAAAATGTTTTTCTCGACTTGTTTTAAAGCCTGAAGCCTTTTAAAAAGACTCCCCGTCTTGGCGTAGGGAGGTTTTAATAATGAAATGCTATAAAAAATGTTGTTGTTGTTGTTGTTTTAGTGGAGACATTGTACAGAATCCTTGTTTTGCAATTGGTGTGTGTGTGTGTGTGTGTGTGTTGTGTTTTCCCTGGTGTATTTTGTGAACATTTTAAAGGTGTTCCATCTGCCAGCCAGTGCCATAAGAAACCCAGCCATGAACCAGCAGCTTCTTCAGGTCTCCTGTCAAGGTTTTGCTGTGTGCCTGTGTTGTGTGAAGCTCATGACAGAGATGGGTGCAATGCCACGTTCTAGATTTTAAGCTCCCTAGGGGGTTACTCTTGGCATGGCCCACAGCCAAGAAAGCTCCCTGGCCCTCTGGTCAAACCGGCAGTGTATTGTTCACCCACCTCTTCCCCACAGCAGCCTGGGAGCAACTGGCAATTCCTGTCTCCGTGGACAGGAAGTCCAGAGCATGAGGAGAAAACGTGGGCTTTGCCCCGTGTCTGATGGCTGCTACGTGGCAGAGATCAGATTCAAACCTACCTAGCCCGACCCCAGAGCCCACAGAGCAGCTCCACTGCGCCGTGGCTGCCTTGTGACCAGGACGTGGCTGTTCGAGCGCGTGACTAAATTGCTTAATGAAGTCCTCACGCTGAAGCCACCAGAGGGATGAGCTAGCTGGGATGGTTCCTGGAATTTGCAGCACACGTTTTGGTTTTGTTTTGATGGCTCATACAACTCTTATCACAATTACACATACATCCACTGTGTCAAGCACATTTGTACATTTGTTGCCATCATCATTCTCAAAATATACGCTTTCTACTTGAGCCCTTGGTGTCAGCTCCTCATTTTTCCCCTCTCTCCCCAACCCCATCCCTTATGAACTCTTGATAATTTATAAATTACTATTATTTTGTCATATCTTACACCGTCCGACGTCTCCCTTCACCCGCTTTTCTGTTGTCCATCCCCCAGGGAGGAGGTTATATGTAGATCCTTGTAATCGGTTCCCCCTTTCTCCCCCACCTTCCCTCCACCCTCCCGTGCAGCACACGTGTTAGGAGACTCGCTGGCCGTTCTGACTCGCTCCCTGGTTTCTTTTCATTTTGCACTCCAACCTCTCACTCAGCAGCAACCTGTGAGATTAACCAGCTGCCCTGCCCTCGGGGCATCTCCCTGGATTGTAATGGACAGCACTTTGAAAGTGAGTGTCCCTCACGAGTATGAGTGCCCTGCTCCTGTTCCTACCAACCCTTCCCACAGCATAAGACGCCCAGCCTTGTTTCAGGGGCCTTTGGGTGGGGGCAGGGGGCACGCCCTGTTTTAAAGATCCCCGAGCACAGTGGGCTGGCTGAATGGCATCAGGCAGCCAGTAGACAGCAGTAGGTGAGTGACTTGCAAGGCGGCATGGCACTTACACTCCCTGGCAGCAGTCTCTCTCAGACTCAGGAAGTGTACCTTACCTTAATCCTGGTGAAGATCATTGCACTCAGGCTCTAACATGGACTGCCCATCTTACAGAACTTTACTGTAAAGCTTGCCCCGAGCAGCCCTGCCAGGAAGTTGAGTGGCACATGGATGTTGTTTGTCTTACTTGCCACCTCTTGGCAACCCTGGTAGCATCGTGGTTGCATGTTGGGCTGCGATCAGCAAGGTCAGCAGTTCAAAACCACCAGTCGATGCTCCATGGGAGAAAGATGGGGCTTTCTACTCTTGTAACAGTTATAGTCTCAAAAACTCACAGGGGCAGTTCTGTAGGGCTACTCTGAGTCTCTGAGTTGGCATCAACTCGATGGCAGCAAATTTGGGTTTGTTTTTTTATTGGAATTGTGGGTTAGCTATGGGCTTGCTAACTGCAAGGTCAGCAGTTCAAACTCACCAGCCATTCTGGGGAGGAAGATGAGGCTGTCTGCTCCTGTGAAGTTTACAGTCTTAGAAACCCTGTATAGCGTTGGTGTGAGTCAGAGTCAGCTCGATGGCAGTAGATTTGGTTTTGGTTTATTCCCTTTAAAAATGTACGCTGGTGGTGTGATGGGTTAAGCATTGGGCTGCAGGCTACAGGTGCTTGGTTCAACCCCACCCGATGCTCTGTGGGAGGAAGGTGAGGCGGCTGCTTCCATAAAGATGTCTAGTCTCTGAAACCCCAGGAGCACTCCACGCTGTATGGATGCTTTGGGCTAGAATGACTCTCGGGCAGCCTTCCTTTGGAAGGCTCCTAAAGAGGACCTGAGAACCTGCCGCCCCAAACAGAAGATGCTGGGCTGCGGCCCAGCAATGCCCTCAGCGGCCTTTGTGGGTGGAGGGAAGAATGTAACAGTCAAAAGAGCCACTGTTCGTCCTGAAAGAATATCAGCCAGGCAGATGCCACAAAGACTCTCTCCCCGCTTCAGCCCCAAGACTCATCTTGTGGCATTTGCTGGGAGGCAGCCCCAGGCCGAGAGACCAAGAATAACCACAGCAGCAAGCTTTCGTGCAGGACTTGCCTCGTCCCAAGTGCTCTGCGGACCTTGCCTCACTTAATCCTGACTATAACCCGATCGATGGTTAGGAAGCTAAGGCACAGAGAGTTGAAATAATGATCCCCAGGTCCCTGAGGTAGGGAGTGGTAGAGCCAGGATTCAAGCCTAAGCAGTCTGGTCTCAAGACATGCCCTCAGTCACGGTCCTTTCCGACAGCCCATCCTATTTACAATGAAAGAGAAATAAGTACCATTGGCATCAAGTCAACTCCCAACTCCTGGCGACAAGGGGTGTGTCAGTGTAGAACTGTGCTCCGCAGGGTTGTCAGTGGTGGTTGCTCCAAAACAGGTCACCAGGCCTTTCTTCTGAGGCACCTCTGTGTACAGCAGAACCTCCAGCCCTCAGTTCGCAGTCACGTGCATTAACTCTTTGTGCCACCCAGGGTCTCCTTGTTTACAGTAGGGCAAAACTTACTATTTGTTTGGTTTTTTTAATCATTTTATTGGGGGCTCATACAACTCTTATCATCATCCACAAATACATCCACTGTGTCAAGCACATTGGTACATTTTTGGCCATCATCATTCTGCAAACATATGCTTTCTACTTGAGCCCTTGGTATCAGCTCCCCATTTTCCCCCTCCCTCCTCACCCCCTCCCTCACGAACCCTTGATAATTTATAAATTATTGTTATTTTTTCATGTCTTACACTGCCCAACGTCTCCCTTCACCCACTTTTCTGTTGTCCATCCCCCGGGGGGGGTGTTATATGGAGATCATTGTGATCAGTGTCCCCTTTCTCCCCCACCTTCCCCTCCACCCTCCCACTCTCACCACTGCCATCAAGTCGATGCTGACTCATAGCATCCCTGTAGTACAGGTAGAACTGCCCCTGTGTATGTCCGAGGCGGTCACCCTTTAAGGGAGTAGAGAGGCTGAGAAGCCACTCCGGATGAGTTGGGGTGGGCTGCTGGACCCCACAGTGGTTTTGAGCAGGACGAGAGAATGACTGGCCTCTGGTGGGCCACCAGTAGCCACAACTCCTCCCGTTCTTTCCTCCCGCAGCACACACAAGCTGGTGGGCCCTGTTTGAAGAACGCTAGCCCCCTTCTTGTAGCAAAAGCAGAGGTGTCCAGACTCTGGTGTGTCCAAGAGCCCCCCAAGCAGCTTGTGTAAGGTGCACGCTTCTGAACTCTCCACTGGATCCGGATTTGGTAGGAATCTTCATTTTTGACAGGTGCCCCGGTGAATGTGATGTGGAGGCTTGTGAACCACACTTGGAGAAACACTAGCTCTGTGGCTCAAATGGTGTCCTCTCTGAATAGAACTGAGATCAACTCGATGTGTTCCCAAGAGCCCACCAATGTGCCTGTCTGTCACAGGAGGAGTTATTAGTGCAGCCAAATACGTTTAACAAAACTCAAAGATTTGCTGGGAGGACGAGGAGGCGGGGATGGATAGGCACAGTTAAGCATGATGTCAATAAGAATCTCAAAGAAAAATTAACAACTGATTCTGACAAACAGTGTGCTTCGACTTCTACAGCTGATGGAGTCAGGCACACCCTTGCTCGGACGGCCGCCTTTGAAAGCCTCTGCGCACCCGGAAGCACAGGGCTCCCAATGGGCCCAGACAGGTCACTCAGTGCTGAATCCAAGCGTGGTCTTGCTCTTTCCCCCACCAAGAGTCTCCCACTCACTGCCGTTGAGTCAGCCGAAGCCAACTCTCAGCAACCCTCCGGGACAGGGTAGAGCTGCCCTGGGCATCTGCGGCTGCCCTCTGTACGGGAGTGGACAGTGCCATCTTTCTCCCATGAGGAGCTGGTGGTTTCTAGCCGCTGACCTTGTGGGCAGCAGCCCAGTGCTTAACCACTGCACCACCAGGGCTCCTCCATCAAGAGTAGAGCTACCTAGTGGATCTAAAGTGGCAGTTTCTGTCATCTGTCTTCTGTTTCATTGTCTGTCTTCCTATGTGTGTGCCTGCCCCTGCTTCTCTCTCTCTCTCTCTCTCTCTCCACACACACACACACACACACACACACACACACACACACACACACGGAGGGTAAGGGGGGTTGGGGTTTAAAAAAATTCCATGATCTCTTAATTCCATTTTTCCACAAAATTTTTTGAAGCCCCCTGGTATACACATAGGTACAACCAGAATCTCATAAGCAAGATTTTTATGTATCCTTTTGACTCAAATTGAAGGGATCAGATAATATTGTTTAAGAATGTTTAAACCATTTCATACACGAATACTACAAAAACAGTCTGCATACAAAGTTATCGTAATAAAACTGCCTGCCCGTTTTCAGTTCAGCAAGCTAGAAATCGAATGTGCAGGTCCATGTTTTAAAAAGAAATGAGAGAGGGTCACGGGGAAAATATCACTTACCTACTTAAGAGAGGGCTTTGACAGAAGGCAAAAGTTACATAATTGCTTTGCATTCAAGCCAGTTCTTCCTGTTTAAAGAGGATACTCCCTTTTCTTTTGGAAATGTTAACCAGGTCCCTATTTTCTCTGCTAGAAAGCTTTCCTAATCCGTGTTACTCTAGCGGTATGTTAGAGTCTGCCCCTGATTTCTCCACGAAAGCTATAAAAATGCTACTACCAAGCCAGAATTTAACCTGAAACTCCCTAGGCCGTCATATTCCACGGGGCCCTCCTTGACCTCAGTCCTCTGTCCCACTAAGGCTGGAGCCGGCGCAGAGAGGGCCGCCGGGAGCTGAGTCTGTACTCAGCCATGCCTCGCTGTGCCTCGCTGTGCGATTTACCAGGTCGTCGTTCTTGTGTGCTGTGTGCTGTGGAGTGGGTTCCCCCTCACAGCAACCCTGCCGGCCAGAGCAGAAGCTGCTGCACAGGGTCTTCGGGGATGTAATCCTTTGTTATTGTTATTTAAATGAACAGGGATATATTGTTTCACCTTGTTACCAGGACTCATTTAGGTTTTGTTGTAAAATACAGCTTTTATTATTATTGTGAATTGAGGAAGGTTCACAGAGCACATTATCAGTTTATACTCAACAATTCATACACGTTTCCTTTCACCTCATCCATTACAGTCCCCTCCCGTTGCTATGTCCCCTGTGTGTCCTGTTTCTAGCCTGCCTTCTTTCCTAACCCTTTGTACCCTGTCCTTGGATAAATGCTGCCTGTCTGATCGGATGGCTGATGGTTTTAACAGAGGAAGGAGCTTCGTTCAAACCTGACTAAGGGCCATATTTTAGGAATTCTACCCATTTATCTGACCAATAAGCCTGGTCTCTTTTCTGATTGGGGGTTTTATTCCACATTTTTTGTCCCATTCTACCCAGGACCTTCTCATGGGATCCCCTTCAGACTTGCTGGTGGTGAGAGCTGAGCACTCTCTAGTTCCGGTGGTCCCAGGCCCGCCTTGCTCCCTCCTGGAGGCTGATGTCCGCAGGTCCGTTAGCCCTCGGGACTAAATGCTTCCCTGTGTCCTTCGAGTTTCACCGTTGCAGCTGAGCTGGCCGCTCACGAGATTTTAAGACCCAGTTACTGCGCACCAAAGTCAGATGTTGAGCGTTGTATTTGTGGACTGGGTTCGCAAGGCTGTAATCTTTCCAGAAGCAGACTGGCTCTCCTCTCTCCGCAGAGCCACCTGAACCACCCGTGCTCTGGTTAGCAGGGGAGTGCTTCGAGACACCACCACCAGCATTCCTTTCAGATTGCTACCCAACTTCATTTCTCAGTGCATTCATTTCCTTTTGGGAGTGGGGGTGCTGGTAATCCCACTCATCTAAGAAGGCCACTATAAGGCTGAAAGGAGGTATTTTATGCAAAATGACACACTTCTGTAAGCCAGCAAGTAGTTGGTGCCCTGTAAATGCTAATGTCTTATTGTTTCACCTTAGACTGAAGGGAGGGTTTGGTCTTAAGGAAGCCCTGAGCTCCATCTACATGAGCAGTCTGTGGTTTCTGGGAGAGCCACTTACTGGAGTATGTGTACGGCGGGAGGGGCAGGGATGCACAAAAGGGTTTTGAGAAGCAGAAACACAACAACACTGGATTACTGGGGTTCAAGGACCTTCGAGAAAACAGCTCGGAGCATTGAAAAGAAAAAGACCAAGAAGGCAGGAAACGGTCACCTCGACTGTTGTGGCCAGAGAACAGGAAAACGAAAGGATCATTTCCTCCACTGAAAGCAGCAGCCAGCCCTCGGGAAGGGTAGGTAAACAAGGCGTGGTGGGCCTGAGGATGGTCTGTAATGAGCAGGCAAAGCAGCCAGGGCTTGACCAGAGAAAAAGAAAGCAATGTATTTATCGTTTTGTTGTTGTTAATGATGGAATAGACTGGGCATGGACAGCCTCTGAGATCTTTTGCCTACCCTGTCCCTACAGTTGGGGACTCTGCCACCAACACTCAGGAAGTGTGCAAACTGCATAGATGGAGCCTTAGCTCAGTAGATTGTTACCCACAGGCATTGAAGCCACAGTTGGGTGTCCCTAGCTTGGGGACACTGGAGCCTGCTGTCAGGTAACGTCAGTAAAGCATTTGTACTGTTTGCATTCAAATCTAATAAACCAGCAGGGTCACAAGAAGGCTAGGAAGTCTAGTTTCACAGAGGGCCAGAGCGCCAACTTGGTTTAAAATGAGCTAGGGGAGACGTAATCTTCAGGCCATCAGGCTTGATGAAAGCATTGAACCAGAAGTACGTGACGGGGCATCGAAGGTTCTGAGCAGGGGACAGAAGCAGAGGGCACTTGAGCTGCCCTCCATCAGCGGAAATCCAGAAAATCTGCCCGTGGTGGTCGGGCTCCTATCATTACTTATCCTGACAGTCACTTGGAGGTGGCCAGGCAGGGTAAAAATTATGACTGGACCATGAAGTCATAAAATGTCACAGCACTGACAGTGGAAGCATTTCCATCGGCATTCCATCACCCTCAGAGCCCTGTTTCTCACCAGTGTCTTCAGTGACTCTTAGATCTCTTCCTTCAATACGCTCAGTTCTGATCAGATGCTGACTTAGTAATGGTTGAACTTGACCTTTTTATCTTGTTGTACAATGACTGTGTATTCCATCCATCTTTTTATGCCTCCTGTATCATTCAATACTTTGCCCATAGAATCTTGCAATATTGCAACTTGAAACTTGAAACTATTTTTTTCCATTTCTTCAGCTTGAAAAACTGCTGAACATGTTCCCTTTTGTTGTTGTTGCTGTTGTTTTAGCTCCAGGTCTTTGGCACATTTCATTATAATACCTTGCATCCTCTTATTGAGCTTCCCTTGAAAATCTCCTATTTATCTCTTACTCCATCCTTTGTTCTGTTCCCTTTAGCTCCTCGGTGCTCAAGAGCAAGTTTCCATTTTGGCCACTGACAGGAGTGGCGGTTTGCTCTGACAGACCCATGATTCTACCCAGACACGTCTGTGTCCTCAGCGCCCTCCCACATTTTATGGCTCGTTTTTCTCCCACAGTCCATGTGCCCTAGATAGGAAAGTGAGAAAAGGTTGTCCCTGTTCCTTATTGCCCATTTCACTCCTTTCTGAAATGTTTCCTTTCCCTCAAAACACATGTCATCTATCTAACTACCTCTGTGCAATCATTTACCAAACCCCATCACATCTCATTCCTGGAAATTTCCTACCTTATGCTCCCTTCCTCCATGCCGATTTCATACTTAATTCAGTTCCCTTAAAACATTACCCTGAATAAAGCAGTTTGTAATTTTAGAAATGTGTCTAAAAGAACAAAGACTATGTATACCTGGATAAAGGGAAGTAGGGAAGAGGCCAGGTTCATGCACTGGAGTGACTGACGGCTATGTACCAGCATGGAATGAAATAGTGGTATAGTGGAAAAGAAGAACTCAAAGTGCTATGTGTCCAGTGATGACAACAATGGACTTGTAAGAACCCCCGAAGTTCATCAATAGTGACTTGGGCACTTAGGGTTCACTTGGTTGTGCGTTCCTGCTTAGATAGTTAAACACATCATTCCCATCTGCCACACATTCTCTTCCTTACTGCCCTCTACTCTCACTGATCCCAGACAGCCAGCACCATCTTTCCCCCAAGTTCCTGGCCCTCCGACTCCAACCTCCCTGAGGTAGAGCCCCCCCCTGCCCTCCCCCTGCGTTGTCCTCTCTGCTCCCCTGATTACTCTCAGCCTGGGCTCTCCGCCTGTCCTGAGGCTCCAGCCCTCCTCTCCTGGATGAGGCCCCTGACGACGTGTTCTTTCCATGCGCTGTCTCTCTGCTGCCTAATCCTCACCGAGTTTTACCCGGTCTGCTTCCTGTGCTCGTCGGCAGTGCCCTCCCTCAGCCCTGCCTACGGAAATCCCGACTGTTCTGACGTGAGCCCTTCCTTCCCTGACTGCACTTGCTGCCCACCAAATCCTTGTTCTTCCTGTGCGGGGCGGGCTCTTGGCAGCAAATTATCAAATTCCACTCTGGCTGATTGAAAGAGAAAGAATGTGGTGAAAGGAGACTTGAGGGCGCACGGCATCAGCCACTGCTCGGAGAGCTAGAGACGCTGGCGTAGGAAAGCCTGGGGACCAAGTGGGAGCTGAGCACCCAGAACCGTGGCCCGATTCCTCCATAGAGCTGGCTAGGGGGTGGGCTGTGCTGCCTGCCTGAGTGGACAGGACAGCGGGTGCTTCAGCTGCACTGGACGTGGTTACCCTTTCCACCACCCTGCTCCTCTGCACCCGCTCCGTGGCAGTCCAGTCAGTCGCTGGCCCCACACTCCCTGCAAACGGGATGTGTGTGTATGGGAGGGCCGAGTGCTGGAGAGGAATCCTTGCTTTTGCCACCACAGCTCCTCGCCTGAAAGCACTCCAGTGTTCCAGGCAGGAAATAAAGCATAGCAAAAGATCACCTGGCCCATCCACAATCAGTGACAGTTGTTTTATTAAACTTTCTACAACTTCCTTAAATCCTTGAAGCTGCTTCTTTTAACCACGGCCTCAACAAGAACTCTGGAGCTTAGTTCTGGAGCATAGTGCAAAATTAAAACCTTATAAGTCACAGTTTATATACAAAAATGTTCATTACAGCGTGAATTCGAATTGCCGAAAGAACGGAAAAGAGGGCAGGGGAGTAAAAAGGGGAGGGGGGCAGGAGAATATATTCATAGATTATGTGTATATACGAATAAAGCTTATTTAAAATATACATTTTTATGAAGCCCTAAATGGTAAAGGACTACACCAGCATGTTAACACATTAGTGAGATGTCAATGGATACTTTTTCCTTTTCTGTATTTTGCACAATGAGCTGAAGAGTTCGTTTACATTACAAATAGATGGGGGCAGATTGCTTGTGCCACGATTTTATTCTTTGTTCTGTTCTAAGGGTAGTTCTTTTCACCAGCCAAACTCTCATAAACCAAACCAACAGAACAAAATAAACGAATTGCCCTCACGTAAATCCAGCCCGCGGTGGCACACCCGTGGGTGCCACATCAGAACCGTTCACTGAGTTTGAAGGACTGGTTTTACTCAAGGAAATTGCCAGGGCTTTATTACGAGGGCCTCTGGGGAGCCGCAAACCACCAAGCACGTTGGTTAGCAGTCCAGTACTTCACTGTGTGCGTCACTCGGACTTCCTCCTAAAGCGCACCCTGCATTGTTGGCCTTTCCAGCCTGTATTGAGAGCGCCCCTCACAGACTCTTCTATGCCATCGGTACCTCCTTCACCACATTATCACCACCACCACCACCACCACCCCCCCCACACACACACCCTTTATAGTCCAATCCAGACCATCCCTTCCATAGTTAAAAGAAAACCTCCCCCAGGTCCTGCTTAGCTCTTCCAGCTACTACCTTAGCTGGCTCTTCCCCACAGCCTCCACCGCCTCCCCGCCCTCAGGGTCAGCGCACCGGTTCGCTGCAGTGGCCATCGCTGACGTTGGCATTTCTCTTCTCTGCCTCCGTCTTTGTACGTTGACAACCCTGTGGACAAAGATGAAAGCAGATGGCCGAGAGTCTCCCTTTGACTTTCTTTCCTCTTCCAGAAAACACTAAGCTTGACAGGCTCTTCTTCTTGCCTTGGCTCTCCAACACCTCACTGTTTTCTCTCCTCTTCCCCCCGCTGGGTCTCCATCTCCGTGACCCCCAGTCCCACTCACAGGGCCTATTCCAAGGTTTCTGAGATGGTCCATCTTTACAGGAGCAGACACACTCATCTTTTTCCCACCTACCGTCTAGTTAGCACCCCGGTGCTTACCTTACAATAGCCTGTGTCCCGGAAGTGCTGATTTTGATAGAGCCCAGGGATGAAGGCTACAGAACTGGAGCCCACTGCCAGCAATGAGCTGGTTTGGGCAGGCTAGCCTTCATCCCTGGCCCTGGGGGCTCAACTTTGAAACGTCCCGGAAGCTGTGTCCTGTGTTCGTGAACTTACGAGTTAGACTCTGCCCTTGGGATCAGCCTCTTCTGATGGGAGCCTCACCTGGTCTGGCTTTCAGCCTCACCTTCACAGACTCTCTGGATGCCCTCCCTCATCGGCGTCGCCGCAATCTGTGACCTAGAAACCAACCCAGCATCCCCAGGTGCTGGCCCATGTTATGCACATGGGCCTCCTCTCGGGCTAGAAGTGGAGCTGAAACGTGGCTTTTCATCCAGGCAGATGCCGTGTTTCCGCCAGCCGGACTTGACCAGTGGTGACCCAGCCTACAGAATAACAATCCTATTGTAGTCTTTCTGATCCTAGATCTGGCTCTCCTGCCCCCAGGACTTCATATTTATATTAGCCCTGACCTCTTTCCGTCTCCTGGACCCATGACTTACATTACCGTGGGTTGTTCCCTGCCCTCCGGAGGAGGGTGTTTATTGATTTGTTAGTCCATCCAGCAGGCACATAGTGAATGCCTCTGGTTGGCACCGAGGCCGGTTGGAGGGTAGTCGGGGAGGTAGACAAAATAAATAGACCGGTCAGTGAGGATGCTTCTTATTGCCAGTGACAGGAATCCTGATTCAGACTGACTTAAGCAAAAGTGGAATGTATTTTTTCACATACCTGGCAAGTCTAGGGATAGATCTGGTTTCCTTCAAGCACAGCTGGATTTATGGGACTTAAATGCTGCCGTCAGAGCCTGGCCTGCTTTTGTCTCTGCTCTGCTTTGTGATTCTCTAGTGCTCCACGTGACATTAGCAGTGGCAGGTCCACATCTTTTGAGACTTGAGTGCGGTAGAGAAGATGCCTCTCTCAGTAGGCCCAGCAAAGCCCCAGGATGTCTTGTAGCTTCTGGCTGGCGTTGGTGCCCTCCTGACCCTGCGCCTCCGGCACTGGAATTCAGTGCTCTGGTCCCTGAGGTTGTGGAGTCACGTGGCCTCTCTGTAGAGCTTGGTGTGGAGCCAGTTCCCCTCTGAGGCTGACTTGTGCAGGGGATCCAGGGTTCCCAAGAGGAAAAGGTCAATGCATGCAGAGTGGTTGAAAAATGAAAAAGCCACCAGTTACGGTAGTCAGTCACAACACCTTGCAATGAATGTTCCTGGTAGAGTTAGAAACAGGGACAAGCCTGACAAAGGGGATGGTTGACTTCTCTAAGGATTGACAAGGAAGACATCCCCACTCCCTGGCTCCCATTTGCCTCTCTTTGCTTCTTTCTAGCACCGTGTAGTGAAGTAACTGCAGGCTGTGGACTCTCCTCGCAGTGAAAGGCAAGGAGCCCTCTATTAAATGAGTAAGCAGTGGAAATATTAAGACAATTTTTATATTTCTCATAACATTTAAAAGACCAAAAATAAATTAATTAAAAAGACAATGGTAGCCTTCATATTGCTTAATAATACCTTTACTCAAAAATCTCAATACATTTTGTGGTTGTTGTTTTGTCTCTCTGGCATGCTTCCTTGAATAATGAAAAGGCAGTAATCCACTTTTTTTTTGCCTACACTACTGCAAACTCATTTAAAATGTATGCTTCAACAAAAAGAACTTTCCTTAATCTGGGTTTGCCATAAGACATTAGCATTTCTTTCTTTCCTTTTAAAAAAAAATCCTACAGGCTTTATTGCACACAGGGCATGTGTAGTAAGGCACCTCAAAATACAGAAAAACAAGCCCACAATCTTGAATTTCCACTCTTAGCCGGCAGACTCCGGTTCTGCTGTGTGACAATATAACATGCATAGCGTAGCACTGGCATATGTAGATGAGTGCATTTTATTAAAAGGCAGCGAGTATGAACATAGTTTGATGATATTCAAGAGCCAATAGGAAATCCCTCACATTGGATTTTGCTGCAGTTTTTGTTTCGTTTTGTGGCCTGGGCAAGAAGGTTAAGAAAAGAAACTCCAAACAAGCCCACTGCTATCGAGTCAGTTCTGACTTATGGAAACCCTGCAGGGCGGGGTAGAACTGCCCCTTTGAGTTTCTAAGACTGTACCTGTTTACAGGGGTAGAAAGCCTCATTTGTCCTGAGGAGCTAGCGGCTGGTGGTTTCTCGCTGCGGACCTTGCAGTACCAAACACCCATGGTACCTCTCTTGAAAAACCTGACATGAACAGTTTTTTTTTGCAATTTTGAATCCTGAGAGGATTCAGGGTGCGATTGCAGTCTCAGCTCAAGGCAGAGCTAGGCACAGAGGCGAGTAGCAGAACCCTAGAATCTGGAGCTTCCCCACGGGCTAGTTAACTTGTTAGGTGCTGTTGAGTTGATTCCTACTCACAAGGACCCTGTGTGCAACAGACTGAAACACCGCCCTCCTGCACCCTCCTCCCCGCTGGTGTTGTTGTGTTTGAGCCCGTTGTTAGAGCCACTGCATCCATCCATTTTGTCTAGAGTCTTCCTCTTTTTGCTACCCCTGCACTCGCCCAAGCATGATGGCCTTCTCCAGGGACTGATCTCTCCTGACAACATGTCCAAAGAATGTGAGAAGACATCTCGCCATTTTTGCCTCTATGGAGCATTCTGGCTGTACTTCTTCCACGACAGATCCGTCTGTCCGTTTGGCAGTCCATGGTGCTCTCAGTATTCTTCACCAGCACCATAGTTCAAATGCATCAATTTTTCTTCAGTCTTATTAAATTTCTTCTTATTAAATGTCCAATTTTCACATGCATATGAGGTGATTGAAAATACCATGGCTTGGTTTGCATGAGGAGCAAACTTCCTTTTGGTGGGATATGCAGAACTTGGGATGTGTGTGTATATATAAATATATATTTAAACATATATAATACTGACTTTAAAAAAAATCAAAATTTCCCTGACATACATTTTTTTAAATCTGTGCCCCGGAAATGTGTTTTCAGAGAGAATCTTATTTTCATACTCAGACTTTGTATCATCACTCATTTGTCTAAGAGCGCTTTGTTACGGCATGGGCCTGTCCTGAGACGTGAAGTATCACACAGCACCTATATAAAGACTGGCTGGTTCCCTCACCCTACCTGGACCTCCCCCAACTCCCTAACACTTATTAATTTATGAAACTGATTTTCTCAGCACAGTTTTATGTGTCCATTGGATTACAAACTTTATTTAAAAATACAAAACACACACACACACAAAGAAAATACCATGGTTTAGGTCAGGTACACCATAGTCCTCCAAGTAACAGCCTTGCTTTTCGACACTTTAAAGAGGTCTCGTGCAGCAGAGTTACCCAAGGCAGTGCATTGTTTGATCTCTTGACTGCTGCTTCCATGAACATTGATTGTGGATCCAAGCAAGATGAAATCCTTGACAACTTCAACCTTTTCTCCATTCATTATGATGTTACCTATTGGTCCAGTTGTGAGGATTTTGCTTTTCGTTACGTTGAGTTATAAACCATACTGACGGCTGAAATCCTTGACCTTCATTAGCAAATGCTTCAAGTGTTCCTCATTGTCAGCAAGCAGTTATCTTTTCGTATTGAAGGTGGTTAAGAAGCCTTTCTCCCGTCTTGATGCCCCATTCTTCTTCATAGAAGCCAGCTTCTCTGGTTATTTGTTCAGCGTACAGATTCATTAAGTATGGTGAGAATACAATCCTGATGCACATTTTCCTGATTTTAAACCATGCTATCTTCTCTTATTCTGCTCACAAAACTGCCTCTTGCTCCATGTATAGGCTCCACATGAGCAACATTAAGTATTCTGGGATTCCCATTCTTCTCCAGGTTATCCATAGTTTCCTATGATCCACAGTCGAATGCCTTTGCATAGTAAATGAAACACAAGTAAACATATTTCTGGTATTCTCTACTTTCAGCCAAGATCCATCTGATATGAGCAGTGCCATCCTTTGTTCCATGTCCTCTTCTAAGTCCAGCCCGAATCTCTGGCTGCTGCCTGTCAATGTCCTGCTTCAACTGTTGGATGATTTCCAGAAAAAAAATTTACTTGCGTGTGATAGCAATGATATTGTTCTATTGTTTGAGCCTACTGTGGGTCACCTTGCTTGGAATGGTTAAATTATGGAACTCTTCCAGTCTGTTGGCCAAGTGCCTATCTTACAAATTTCTTGGCTTAGACGAGTGAGGACTTCCAGTATTTTCAATTGAAATACATTTCAATTGGTATTTCATCAATTCCTGGAGCCTTGTTTTTGGCTAATGATTTCAGTATATTTTGGTTTTCTTCCTTCAGTACCTTGGTTCTTGCTCAGATGCTACCTCTTAAAGTAGTTAAATGTCAGCTACTTCTTTTTAGTACAAAAGCTGTATTCTTTCCTTCTATCTTCTTTTGATGCTTCCTGCATCATTCGATATTTCTGAGAGGTTTTCAGTAACCGAGATTGTGTGTCAGTGCTATCCATGAGGTTTTCGGTGGCTATTTCTTCTGAAGTAGACGGCCACCTTCTTCATACTCTGTTCTTAATCTGGAAGCTCTGCTGAAACTTGTTCACTTTGGGTGACCCTGCTAGCATTTGAAATACCAGTGACCTAGCTTCCAGCATCACAGCGACACACATGTCACCGCAGTGCGACAACCTGACAGACAAGTGGTGGCTAGCCGCAGAGGCAAACTGAGCCGAAGTCCTGTAGCTCCTCCACCTCCTGTGATCAAGCGACATGCCCGAATAGCTCTGTGCTTCAGTGTCCTCGTCTGTTAATAAAGCTTCCCCCAGATGATTGCTGTGAGAGCCATCTAAAGGATACATGTAAAACATTCCACACAATGCCTGGCCCAGGGTGCTGTTGATAAGTAGGAGCAGGAGAGAGGTTGTGGTGGTGATTGGCGTGGCTGATGTTCCCTAAGGTCACAGAACTGTCACAGTTTCATTCCAGACCAAACCCATTGCCACTGGGTTGATCCCAACTCATAGCGACCCTATGGGATGGGGCAGACCACCTCTGAGGGTTTCTGAGACGTACCTATTTAGAAGGTAGAAAGCCTCTCCCCCTCGGAGCCCCTGGTAGATTTAGTCGCTATGAGTTTAGGAGTAAGATACTGTGCGAAATGTTTTTCTTTCTGAAAATAGTGTTTCTGACTAATAATTCTATGAAATAGAATTCCTTGCAAATGCTCTATGAGTTGAATTAAATTTTTTAAAAATTTCTCTGGTTTAGTTAGTCAACTAAAATTTTTTAACCAGTAGTTTGCTATAAAAATTCCAAATCCAAAGCCAGCCCACTGTCACTGAGTCGATTCTTGCCACATCTTTTCTCCCCTAGAGCAGGCTGATGGCTTTGAACCGCCAACCCTTGATTAGCAGCTGAATCATTTAACCATAAAATTACCAGGGCTCCTTCTCTAAACGTGAACGTTAAAACTAAAAAAAAAAAAAAAGTTTAATTTAAAAAATTATACATATATATGTGTGTGTGTGTGTGTGTGTGTGTGTGTGTGTGTGTGTGAACTCACTTGTATTACGAGCACAGACTAAACCCCTCTGAAAGAACATTGCGTTCGTGTGGCAGCCTCCTTTCACAGTCCTCGCTTGTTGGGTGATGTTGTCAGTGCCTGCAAGTTGATTCCGACCCTAGCAACCTGTGCACACAAAGGAAGCCCGCGTGGCCCTGCACCAGCCTCCCAGTTGTTCCTGGCCTCCGCCCATTGTTGCACTCCCTGTCTCCATCCAGCTTACTGAGGGCCGCCCGCCTTTTCTCTGCCCTTCCACATTTGCTGGATTGAACCCCTAAAATGACTCCACATCCCACAAAGCACTGTAATTAGTCCTTTGAAGATACTTCCTCCTACATCTTACATGCCAGTGCTCCCATGAGTCTAAAACTCGTGCTGAAAAACCAAGAAGAACAGCTTGATACATGAAAGAAAGCCTGGTGACTCTCCGCTGATTTCATCTGTTGTTCTAGAACGTGTGTAACATTCATGGTCCCCAGGGTGGTTGGAGTAAAGCAACCGGGTCCTGTCAGTGAGTGTGCACTGAGTCCCCGGCACTGTGCTAGGCACCTCCTGTCACTCAGGGAGGCTGTCCATGCAGCTAACTGATGTAACCCAGACACACAGGGGAAAGAACAGGAGCCCAGGTGCTGACCCAAGGAAGAATTCACAACTTTTTGAAACTCTGTAAGATTGGACTGTTTTTAATGCACAATGGCTCATTTAAATTGGCAGTCTGTATTTAAATTTTTAATCTGACCTTCAACTTTTTTTTCCAGGTGTTGTGTAATGGACCAGGAACATGTGTTCCTGTCTGTCTCTCGGCCCTTCTCCTGGGGCTACTCGGAGTAAAGAAAGTGATCATTGTCTACGTTGAAAGTCTCTGCCGAGTGGAAACTTTATCCTTGTCCGGAAAGATTTTGTACTTCCTCTCAGATTACTTCATTGTTCAATGGCCGACGCTCAAGGAGAAATATCCCAAATCAGTGTACCTTGGACGAATTGTTTGACAATAATATTCATTGTAATTCAAAACAAAACAAACACACGCACAAAACTGTGTGTTTCGTAAATAGGCTTCTGTGTGTCCTGAGAATGATTAGTAAGCAGGAGTGAAATGTGTACAGATACTGCACTGATGAAACAGACGAGACGTCTCCTTTAAAAACAAACATCAATAAACAGCTGGCATTAAGTGCTTATGCCTCCTGTACGATGATGAATTACCTTATCTAAAAGGTAAAGGGGCTTAAAAGAAAATTGTGGAAAAGTTTGGTTTTCTTTCCATGAACTTTTTGAAGCCTTCTCCTAAGATCCTTGAACGTCCTGGACAAGTGAAGTGACTATGTTTTGTAAAAACAGGAATTTGTACAAGTAAGGGGGGCTCCAGCTACCCTCAGCAAAGAAGGTGGAGCATGTTTTCATCTGAAATCAAGGAGGCTTGAACCGAGTCTGCCACGAAGCTCAGACAAGAACGTGCGCCTGGACGCAGCCGGGGCACCCTAGACGGCAAGCCCGTCTGCTCTCAGGAGGGCTGCGCAGACCAGGGGGCAGTGGAAGAGGTGCACTGGGACATGCGGACCTCTCACAAGGCCTAATTTCATTTGAATCCTTTATGGTTTAAATAAATTGTTATAACCAAACGATGGTATAACCAATTCATTATCTGGTTGTTATAAATTGGTAGCTGTAATAAAGATACCTTCTGTGAATTCTGAGTTGCTGAGAGTCAACAGAAGTTAGTGTCTGCTTCTCTGTCAGTCTGAAAGACTGTGTCCTTTTAACTTGGGTGCTCTGACTTAGCCCTGGGTGGTTAGGGAATAAGAAAGACGAAGCTGGTAGGTCCAAACGAGAGACAATCAGGTAGGCTCCCAAACATGTGGCCAGTGCCCACTGAGGTAGCCCTGGGTGGCTGGGACAGGAGACAGAATAGGCCAGCTGGCCTGAAGTGGAGGGAATTATGTAGACTCCCCAGCTTGCAGCTGGTACCTATTAGCCCCATGTGGCTGGAGCCAAGAGAGAGTGTCACTTGGAATGACTGGTAACAAGGATAGAGGAGCAGAAAGGTGAAGACTGGATCCGTTTTCAGGTGAAAATTGGATTGATACTGATCCTTCCCAGGAACTTAGCACTGAAGGTGTAATTTGCCCTCCGTGTTCCTTGTTTAATGCAGTAAGCAATGAGGATGGGATTTCTTAGAACGGCCCTAATCCATAGAGACAGAAACATGGGAAGAGATAGGGTGAGTGATCTAGGAATGAGAAGTGTTTTATTCGTGGATGATCCTTTGGTTATGATCTGTAATGGCTAAAATGAAAGTAAGACATGAGCTGAGTCTGGATTCCGGGTGATTCAGGAATGTGATGGGGAAAATCTTGAGGCAAGGCTAAGGCTCGATTTTTGCTAGCATGAGCCGCAGACTTGGAACTGTTTTCAAGGGGAAGCAAGGAAGAAAGAGAGAAGCCAGATAGAATTCTCTCTTTGGCAAATGTGTCTGCACGAAGGAGGGCTAATGAAGACATTCCCAAATAAACAAAAGCTGAAAGAGTTCACTAAAAGTAGACTCACCAACTATAAATGCTAAAGGAAGACCCTCAGATGAAAAGGATATGATACTAGATAATAACATAAACCTGTTCAGACAAAACAAGATCCTCAATAAAGATAATTTCATCAGTAAATATAAGGGCCAGTTTATGATTTCTTTGATCATAATTCTAGTTGTTATGCCTCCATTTTATCTAACAAATACAAGGGGGTGTCCCACCCTCCTAAAAATAATAGAAAAAAGCTCAGCTGGGGGGAGTTTTCTTAGTACACATTATTCCCTGCTAGGCGAGCATCAAGCAACTCCCTCTGAGTTAGTGCACCCAGTGGCTTTGCCTGGGAAGGTTCTCTCTGGTCACAGTGAATTTTTTCGTGAAAGCAGTTTCGCTCAAACCTCATTTTTTGTGACGGCTGATTTAAGAGAACAGTGTGTGGCTGTGAATTTTTGTTTCCTGCTCGGGAAAAATGCCAGAGAAATTGTTGTAATATTGAACACAACTTACAAGGACAGCACTATGGGAAAAACTGAAGTATATGAGTGGCTTCCTCATTTCAGAAAAGGTGAAATATCAGTTGATGACAAACCTCTTTCTGGATGTCTGTCAACTTCCCGAACGGATAAAAATATCCACACATAATGTACTTGGCATTTGTTCCACCAGGTCAGACTGTTAATCAAGCTTCTATTTAAAGAAGCTGAAAAGATTACATAACAGTATGCAACAAAAACCTGATTTGTGGCAGACGGGGGACTGGTTTTGCCACCACTGCAATGCACCTGCTCATGCAGTGATCTCCGTGCACCAGTTTTTGGCAAAAAACAGGATGTCTCTTTTTCCCCCATGCACCTTACTCACCTTGCCTCTCTCCATATGACTTCTTTTTGTTTCTGAGAATGCAGAGGGACATGAAAGGACAGTAATTTGACAACGTAGAAGACGTGAAGAAAAATCAAGGGAGGTGCTGTCAGCCATCCAAACAGATGAGTTTGAAAAATGTTTCCAAGAATGGACTCACAGATTTGACACATGTATTAAGTGTAAAGGAGAGTACTTTGAGGGTGATAAGGTTGTTTTCTGAAAAAATTTAAATACATAGCTTTGAAAAAAAATTCCGGGTTTTTTTGGGTACTCCCTCATACATTAAGTATAAACTTGTTATTGACATGTTATGTAAATGATGTAAAAAGAATTGTGTTGTTGAAGTAGGCTGTTAAAAATTTAGGATATTTACTGGAATCCACAAGGGTAAATACAAAGAAACATTTCAAAACATCTATCTATGTATATCTTTATATATATGCAAATGAGAAGAAAATAAAAAATGGTTCACTATTTTTTCTTTAATTAACTAAATACAGAGTAGAGCATCATTCATGGATATCAAGGACCAAAAAAAGGCATATGACTTGCAACAATACAAATAACAAAATGCCAGATGTAAATCCTTCCTTATCAGAAATTACATGTTAATGGATAAACTTTCAAATCAAAAGATAGGCATTAACCCAATAGATTAAAATGCATGGTCCACCTGTACAATGTCTCTGAAAAAATACACTTATACTCAGAAACACCATTAGGTTGAATGGATGGGGAGGAAAATAAACATCTATGTATTCTATGCAAATGTGATTATTATGCAAATAGTAATGGAAAGAGAGCTAGAGTGTGCATACTAGAGCTCTGGTGGCATAGTGGGTTTCCCATTGGGCTGCTAACCTCAAGGTCTTCAGTTAGTAAACAGCAGATGCCCCACCAGAGAGAGAGAGAGGCTTTACTCATATTAAGGTTTACTTTCATGGAAACCCACAGAGACAGTTCTGTTCTCTCCTATAGAGTTGCTGTGAGAGAGGGTTGACTCAATGGCAGTCAGTTTGGTGAGCATACTAATATCAGATAAAACAGACTTTTAAGTAAAAATCCATTACAAAAGACAAGGGGATAATAATAACAAGGGCTGGGGGGTGGGGTAGGATTGGGAAGGGAGAGGATAAAGGGGAGCTGATATCAAGGAGTTCAAGAAAAAAGAAAATGTTTGGAAACTGATTGTGGTAGCAACTGTACAATTATGCTTAGCCTAAGTGAAGTATGGATTGTTATGATATCTGTATGAACTCCCTATAAAAGGATTAATTAAGAGAGGGGGGGAATTATATAGTAGTAAATGTGACAATTCATGAAGACATAAGAATTATAAAAATATTTTCACCTGAGATCAGAGCCCCAAAACATATTAAGCAAGTTCTGACAGAATTAAAGGGAGAACCCCAATCTCCTGTGTCACTCCATGACTTTGTGGCTGATTATGGTGTCTTCTCATGTTGTCCAAGGCCTGGCCAGAGACTGTCAGGGGTAGCCAGAGCTGTCCCATCCACCTGCCTCCTGCTCTGTCTTTGTCTCCCTTGAATAAAGCACTTATGCCCTCAACACACACATACACACCAGGTGTTGTTGCTGAGTTGTTTGCAATTAACAAAAACTAAAAGGAGAAATAGCACTATAATAATAAAGATACCAACGCACTATTTTCAATAATGAATAATACATCTATAAATAAGATCAATAAGGAAATAGAAGATTTCAACAACACTATACATCAATTAGACCAAACAGAAGAGTCCATTCAACAATAGCATAATACACATTTTCTCTAGTGCACATGGGTCATTCTCCAAGATAGACCATATGCTAAAATCTAAATACGTTGTTAAATATTAAAATTATAAAAAGTATCTTGTCCAGCTAAAGTAGACTAAAACTAGAAATCAATAATAGAAGGCAATCTGATAGTTACACAAATGCATGAGAATTAAAGAATACACTAATAAAAAATAGGTCAAAGATTCAAAAGAGAAATCAGAAAGTACTTTAAAATGAATGAAAATATCATACTAGTATTTATGGGCTATAATAAAGACAGTGCATAAAGCGAAATTTATAGGGGTAAACATTGGCATTAATAAATATTTCAAATTAACCAAAATTCACATTTGAAGAACAGAACAAGCTATGCCCAAAATTACCAGAAGGAATGAAATAATAAAGACCAGAGCAGAGATAAATGAAATAGAGAAGCAATAAAACCAGAAGTTAATTCTTTGAAAAGATCAATAAAGTCAACAGACCTTTGGTTAGACTGAAAGAGAAAAACAAGATACAAATAAATCAAATGAAAATTGGAACATTACTATCCACCTACCAAATACCAAAAAGGTATTAGGAGACTATTAAAAATTTTATACCTGTAAATATATATGATGATTGGGAAATAGAGTTATGTACATATATTTATAGGTTTAGTATTAAGGTAGCAGATGGACATTGGGCCTCTACTCAAGTACACCCTCAGTGCAAGAACACTTTGTTCTATTAACCTGGCATTCCACGATGCTCACTTTCCCTGCACGATCGCTGAAGACAAAGCAGGTGCATAAGCAAATGTGGTGAAGAAAGCTGATGGTGCCCAGCCATCAAAAGAGATAGCATCTAGGGTCTTAAAGGCTTGAAGATAAGCAAGCAGCCATCTAGCTGAGAAGCAACAAAGCCCACGTGAAAGAAGCACACTAGGCTGTGTGATACGAGGTGTCAATAAGATCAGGTATCAGGCATCGACAAAAAATCATATCATTGTGAATGAGGGAGTGCAGAGTGAAGACCCAAAGCCCATCTAAAGGCAATGGGACTTCCCTTTACAGAAAGGTCACGGGAGGAGATGAGCTAGTCAGGGTGCAGTATAGCACCAATGAAACATGCAACTTCCCTCTAGTTCTTTAATGCTTTCCACCCTCCCCCCAAACTACCATGATCCCAATTCTACCTTACAAATCCAGCTAGACCAGAGCATGTACACGGGTACAGATAAGAGCTGGAAACAGGGAATCCAGGACAGATGAACCCTTCAGAACCAGTGGTGACAGTGGCGATACCGGGAGGGAAGGTGGAGTAGAATGGGGGAACCGATCATAGCGATCTACATATAACCCCCTCCCAGGGGAAGGACAACAGAAAAGTGGGTGAAGGGAGACATCGGTCAGTGTAAAACATGAAAAAATAATAATTTATAAATTATCAAGAGTTCATGGGGGAGGGAGGAGAAAAAAACTGAGAAACTGATACCAAGGGCTCAAGTAGAAAGAAAATGTTTTGAAAATGATGACGTCAACAAATGTACAAATGTGTTTGACACGATAGATTGTGATAAGAGTTGTATGAGGCCCAATAGAATGATTTAAAAAAAAATTTTTTTACACCAACAAATTGGATGACAGATAAAATGGACACATATCTAGAAATACATACCTTTCGAAATTGACTCAAGAATAAAGAGAAAATCTCAACAAACCCATCACAAAAGATTAAATCAGTAATTAAAATCTTATAACAGAAAAGCCCTGGGCCAGATGGATTTACTGTGGAATGATATCAAACATTTTTAAAAGAGTTGAAGATTAGGGAACACTACCTACTTCATTCTACAAGACCAGGATTACTTTGATATCAAAGACAGGTGAATACATTTCAAGGAAAGAAAATCATACATCAAAATCCTCATGAAAACATTAGCAAAACAAATCCAACAGCACCTTAAGAGGAGCTCCGTGATCAAGTGGGATTTGTCCCCGGAATTCAAGCATAAGGATATCAACAACTGATTGTCAAAGTAAAACAAGAGATGTTTGTTACTATAGTAACAAAAACGTGATGCCATTTATCAGGGATACAAACATTGATTTTTAAATGTTCAATACGTGTGCAGTGCTGTAGCTATAATGTTTTCTCTGGCATTTTGTGACGATTACTCACTGCCATGGGGTCAAGGCTGACTCATAGCAACCTCCTGTGGGTGTCCGAGCCTGTAACTGTTCACAGGAGCAGAAAGCCTAGTCTTTCTCCCGCAGAGCTGCAGGTGGTTTTGAACTGTGGACTATGCAGATCACAGCCCAGGGCGTGACCACTACTCCACAGAGCTCCATTGTGATGGTTAGGCTTGCTCGATTCGATAGTTACTAATGTATGGAGTGCTTGTTGTATGCCAGGGATTTCTGTCTACACTTTTCAAATATTAAATAACAATGAAGGAGCTACTATTATCCCTACAACTAGTAAGTGACAAAGCCAGGTGTCAAAGCCTGGATGTTGCATTTATACAGGGCCCCACACTTAGGAGGGCCTCATGCCTGGTTCAGTGCTCTGCTGTCCCTCATGAATTTCTGACTAATTATGTAACAACAGGCTCTGAATTTTCAGTTGGCACTGGACCCCACAAGTTAAGTAGCTGACCCTGATTTGAACTTTGTCCCCTTAGGCCACGCCCACAACAGAAGACTATTGCCTGCTATCATTCTTGATCAGCTGGTGGCTCGATAAACAGGGATTTCATTCCACTTCCTCTACACAGTTTGTTTAATGAGCTGACCAAAAAAATGAGAAGGCTTCTTAATTGTATATGAATTTATATGTACAAGTATAAATGCATTTCTATCTTCAATCTCCCCTGTAATAAAAGTGATATAAATCCAGAGCTTCAAAATGTATTACTGCCAGGGCTGTGGAGGATTACTCACAGTCAAAGCAACTCAGTGAGCTGTCGTCACTGTTGTTTCTGGCTGTGTTGTTCAAGGGATGTATGCAATGGATGCGCGGCCCTTGTTTTCTCAGAGGGCGATTGAGTTTCTGGCAGGGCTGTGTTGTTGCGTGTCCTGAAGTTGGGTCTGACTCATAACAGCCCTATGCACAACCGAACAAAACGCTGCCCAGCGTGGTGCCATCCTCACAAATAGTTCAATATGTTTGAGCCCACTGCTGCGATCGCTGTGTCAGTCCATCCCCTTGACAGACTCTCGTCTTCGCGGACATTCCGCCCTCCCAGGCATGACGCCTCGTCCAAGGACTGACCTTTCCTGATAGCACATCCACAGCACCTGAGATGAAGTCTGCCGACCATCAGTTCCACAGCCATGTGAGTGTCCCTCCCTCCAGCAGTTTGTGTCCTTGCAGTGTCTCCCACCAGCACCCAAATTCATCGTCAATCTTCCTTACTCGTTGTCCAGCTGCATATGCATATTCATCGTTCAATTGCATATGAAACGACTGGAAATATCATGTCTTGGGCCAAGTGTACCTTTGTCTTCAAAATAGTATCCTTGCTCTTCAACACTTCAAAGGGAGTTCTAGCAAGGCATAGAACCCTAATTTTCCTCACTTCAGTTATCATTATCCACATTTTCATAAAGTGTTGTTTCATCACTCATGACTGAACTTGGAAGAACTGCTTTGAAGTGCTGTAAAAATCTAAAAAATGTATGAGATCTAAGAAGATATTGATGTGTGTGTGTGTGCGTGTGTGTGTGTGTGTGTGTGAAAAGAGATTGGTCACTTCAGATGATTTAAAATTGAAATGCTGAGGCTGGTCTAGGCTGCTTTTGTTCTCTGAGAGAAAGCTCCTTTTCGGAATAAAGTAAGCAAATTTCATCAGAATATTTCTCTAGGTTCTTGGTGGGAGATACAGAGGCAGAAGATGACTCAATGAGGGAGAGGCTTTACTATCTAGACACAGTGGCCACAGGGCAGCCAAGCAGCAGTTCAGCAAGCCCTGACTGCAACTTTCAAATCTCAGGCACAGGTGCTCGCTCCACGGACCTCTCACTGAAAGCCCGACTGTGCCATGAAGTCGGTCCTGACTCACGGTGACCCTGTAGGACACGGTAGAACTGCCTGTGGGTTCTGGAGCTTGTGACTCTTACTGGGGGAGAAAGCCTTATCTTCCTTGGGTGGAGAAGGTGCCGTTATTGTTGTTAGGGGCCACTGACTGACAGCCATAGAACAAGGCCCTGCCTGGTCCTGCGCCGTCCTCACAGCCGTTCTCATGATGAAGCCCTTTGTTGCCGGCACTGTCTCCCTCCGTCTCATCAAGGACCTGCCTCTGTTTTGATGCCCCTACACTTGACCAAGCATAATGTCCTTCTCCAGGGACGGGCCTCTCCTGGGAGCAGGTCCAAAATACATGAGATGACGTCTTGCCATCCTTGCCTCTAAGGAGCATTCTGGCTGCCCTTCTTCGAAGACCGATGTCTGTTCTTTGGGCAGTCCGTGGGACTTTCAATATTCTGCGCCAGCACCAGAGTTCAGATGCATTGATTCTTCCCCAGTCTTCCTTATTCAATGCCCAACTTTCACATCTATGAGGAGGTACCCCCCAAAAACTGGATTTTTTTCCCAAAGCTATGTATTAATTTTTTTTTTTACAAAACAACCTATCACCTTCAAAGTACTCTCCATTACACTTAATACATTTGTCAAATCTGCGATTCCATTCTTGGAAACATTTTTCAAACTCATCTGTTTGGATGGCTGACAGCACCTCCCTCATTTTTTTCTTTACTTCTTCTACATCATCAAATCGATATCCTTTCATGTCCCTCTGCATTCACAGAAACAAAAGGAAGTTGCAAGGAGCAAAACCAACTGAGTCAGGTGCGTGGGGGGGAAAGAGAAATGCTGTTTTTTGCCAAAAACTGGTGCACTGAGATAGCTGTGTGAGCAGGTGCATTGTCGTGGTGGCAAAACCAGTCCCCCGTCTGCCACAAACGAGGTATTTTTTGTCACCACTGTTGCACAATCTTTTCAGAACCTCCATATAGGAAGTTTGATTAACAGTCTGACCTGGTGGAACAAATTCTAAATGCACTACGGAGTCTTCCCAGGCAACATCCCTGGCTGCACTAAGAGCGAGTAGCTGAATGCTTGCCTGGAGGGAACAATGCATACCACGAAAGCTCTGCTCCACCCTGTGCAATTCTGGGCTTTTTGCGGGGGGGTGGGGGGGCGGGGGGGAGGTACCCTCATATAGGAGGTGACCAAAAATACATGGCTTGGGTCAGGTGCATCTCAATCCTCAAAGTAATATCCTTGCTTTTCAACACCTTGAGGGTGTCTTTTGCAGCGTTGTTGAGCTGCTGATTTCCACGAGCATCAATTGTGGACCTACGTCAGAGGAAACCCTTGGCGACTTCCATCTCTTCTCCATTTGTCATGATGTTACTTATTGATCCAGTTATGAGGACTTTTGGTCTCCCTAACATTGAGTAATCCACACTGAAGGCTGCAACCCTGGCTCTTCATCGGCAAGTGCTTCCAAGTCCCCCCACTTAGATCAAGCAAAGTTGGGTCATCTGCATCCTGCAGGCTGTTAACAAACAGAGCAGACAGTAGTTTCAATGGGCTGACCTTGCTGGTAGCAGCCCAGCTTTAACCACTGCACCCTCAGGGCCCCCTCCACTGACCCAGAGACCTGGAATATTAGATAGCACATTAGTGGGAGTCCACCAGGGACTGACGCAGCACATGCCTCTACTTTTCCAGGCAGAAAGTTGTGTAGTTTTTTTGAGGCAGCATCTGCGTTTTATTCATCTCTGCGCATCTCCCCACCCTGTGCTCTGTTCCTCAGTGACACTAGATAAATAGTTGACAGATGAATTTGGACAGAGTTCAGCTCAGTTAATGCCTGTCTGTGCTGCAGGGCAGCTTCTCCCGGCCGCGGGTAATCCTGCTGCGGGGCTCCTGCGGGCCGGCGCTTTCCATGCACAAGCAAGAGAGGGCTGACGACGAGAGGCCATCATTTTTTCCAGACACATCTGTCCCAGATGTTTTTGCCGAGTTCGCGTAGACAGTGGTTAGCCTGGAATGTCAGAGAGAG
>NW_022104341.1:23771177-23773155 GCF_000313985.2 Echinops telfairi
TGTGTCAAGCAGGATGTCCAAAAGCCATGACGGAAAGCCTTCTCCTGGAATGAACGGGTCTACGGAGTCTGGTCCACAGAAAGAACACCTTACCGTTTCAACTGGTGTGGCAAGAGCAAAAGGTGTTTGTTAGTAAGAAGATGGTCCTATAGATTTCCCTTATAAAAGCCATGGAAATCCATTGTCCCCGGGCCTTCCGAAGACAATATGGTAGCTTACAATTGGAAAATGGACCCAGTTAAGATGTGCAGTTCATTTGGATGAATCGGTGCTCTCGTCTGAAAAGTTACAGCCCCTGAAAGGAGCCAGAGAGCAATATATCAAGCATGCTTTGTGGATGATAAAGAAGATCGTCAGCCACCCAGCGCAACAGTTGGAGCCTTGCTGAGTTTCTTCCCCAAGACTTAGGTCTGATCTCCAATGAGAAGGCACCTAGGCTTGCTTGACTGCCCTGGACTTTCTTCTAATAGTGCCCGTGACAGTGCCATGGTTACATGCCACTGAGTCTGTTCCAACTCGGGCCAAAACATTGCCTGGTCCTTCAAGCTTCTAGCAACTCCTGTTACATTTGAAATTGTGGTTGCAGTGCCCCATGGCACAGCGTACTCAGACAGCATAGAAATGATCTACAATTAAATTCTTGTTGTCAACCCATTTTAAACATCATTTTTCCATAGCGCTTTGTTTGCCCTCTGAACTGGTCTGACACAAAACTAACTTCATGGAGTCGATTTTGACTCATAGTGAACCTCTGGGACAGGGTATCACTTTCGAAGTTTCTGAGACTGAAACTCTTTACAGGAGTAGAAAGCCTCATCTTTCTCGCATGGAACAGCTGGTGGTTTTGAACTGTAAACCTTGCAGTTATCAGGCCAACATGAAGCCCACCACCCCTCTCATAATCCTCAAGTTCCAGGCTTTGGAGTCGTATTTGGTTTTTCACTCCCTTTGCTTATACAGATTGTGGTAGTTACATAATCTCATGTCAACTTGAGGATATGAAGAGTGAAGGGGCGGAGTCTAGCCTCTCAATCAGATCATAGCCTGATAATGCCTCCTTGTAGGTGTGGCCTTCTCATGAGGATTCTGGGAACTTCCTCTCTTCCTCCCTTGAGGTGGGACACTCACTTCCTGCTTCACATTCCTGTTGACACACTACATGGAGCCATACTGATGGCAGCCAGAGCCCTGGAGATGCTTCCACCGCCATTGGGTCCACACGACTTTTTTCCCACCGGCCTGTGATCTTCCTGAATTCAGCATCATTGAAAGTGGCTATGTGAGTCTGGAGAGGAATTTAAGGACTAGTGTTGGACTTATGAACTAATATTGGATTTGTGGACTTGATCTGGACTGGGTTGGGATGTTTTCTTAATATAAAGATCTCTCATACCTATAGGAGCATCTCTAGATTTGTTTCTCTAGTCAACCTGGACTAACACACGTATATAATGGGTTCCCTTTTTACATTTTTCTATATTTGCAGAAATTTCTAATTCTGTCTCCTTTTCTCTCCTGGGAATCATGGCTCCACTGTCACAATCTGAGCCAGCTCTTGAACCATAGACTTCTTGCTGTGTTGCCACAATTTAAAGGGAGACCAAGACACAGAGAGGTTAAGTAGCAGGATAATGTAACTAGAAAGGGGCTTCACTTAGGCTTCCTTTAGCAGCTATGACAAGTTAACATTTTAAAGCTCTGTTGCTGCTGCTTGTGTTGGGGCTGTCAAGTCAATCCAACTCATAGCAACCCCACACACAGCCAAATGAACCACTTCCTGGTCCTGCACCAGCCTCCCAATAGTTGTTTGAGCCATTGTGGCAGCCACGGTGTCAATCCATCTCTCAGATGACCTCCATTACAGGGCATGATGTCCTTTTCCGGGAGCTGGTCTCTTCTGGCAACAGACCAAAGAATTTGAGACAAACTTGTGCCCTCCTCTCTTCTAAGGATCATTCTGACTGTACTTCTTCCAAGA
>NW_022104341.1:23774580-23775623 GCF_000313985.2 Echinops telfairi
GATACCTCGTGATCACACAGGCTAGTGTGCTTCTTCCACGTGGGCTTTGTTGCTTCTCAGCTAGATGACTGCTTGTTTATCTTCAAGCCTTTAAGACCCCAAATGGTAGCTCTTTTGATAGTTGAGCACTATCAGCTTTCTGCACCACATTTGCTTATGCACCCGCTTTGTCTTCAGCGATCATGTAGGGAAAGTGAGCATCATGGAATGTCAATTTAATAGAACAAAGTGTTCTTGCATTGAGGGAGTACTTGAGTAGATGCCCAATATCCATCTGCTACCTTAATACTAAATCTATAAATATATGAACATAGATCTATTTCCCCATCATCATATGTAAGTATATTTAGATATGTATATGCCTGTACTTAGACTTCTATAAATACCCTTGTCTCCTAATTCTTTCCTTTATTTTCTTTTACTTTCCTCTTGTTCCACTATCATGCTCAACCTTCATTTGGGTTTCAGTAATTCCTCTCTGTTACATTGCCCTTGATCAAGCTCTACAAGGCCTCCTACACCCTCCTCACCATTGATTTTTGGATAACTTGTTGTTCCCTTGTCCCTAGGTTAGTTAACACTCACTTCCTTTCCCTCGCCTCCCCCTCTCCCATGCCACCCCGGAACCGTTGGTCCGTTGTTTTCTCCTTCAGGTCATTTATCCCACCTATCTCATCTAGCTAGACCTGTAGAGATAATAATATGCACAAAAAAAACAAGACAGAGTAAAACAAACCAACAAAAGAAAACAGAACAACAATATAAAAAAAACAACAATGACAATAAAAAGAAAAGCCTGTAAATAGTTCAAGGTCTATTTGTTGACCTTAGGAGTGTTTTCCAGTTGAGTCTGATGGGGTGCCAAGCCTTGCCCCCAAAGTCTATTTTTTTATATTCCCTGGAGACTTCCTTGCTCTGCTCCCCTTGCTGCTCTGTTGCACACCCTTAGTGTTTCACCTCGGTGTGGTGAGGGCAGATTGGGCACAATTCCCACACTGTGCCTCCAGTGTTGTCCCTCGTAGTGATAGGTGTCAGTGAGGGAC
>NW_022104341.1:23776921-23790693 GCF_000313985.2 Echinops telfairi
TTGAATGCAGCTTGAATTTCTAGCAGTTCCCTGTTGAAATATGCTACAATCATTAATATGCATATAATCTTCAGCAAAATTTTACTTGAGTGTGATAGTAGGGATATCGTTCAGTGTTTTCCACCTTTCTTTGGAATGGACACAAATATGGGTCTCTTCCAGTCAGTTGGCCCGCTTGCTCTCTTCCAAATGTCCTGTCATAGAGGGGTAAGTGCTTCCGGCACGGGCATTAGTTCAGGGGAACATTTCAGTTGGCAGTCCATCAACTCAAGAAGCTTTGTTTCTGGCCAGTGTTTTCAGTGCAGCTTGGATTTCTTTCTTCAATACTATCACTTCTTGGTCTACTGAAATGATTGAGTTTGTTTGTTTCATGTTAGGGGGTAGGATCCAGTGATTTTGCATATTTCTTAACTCATCTTTTGATGCGTCCTGTGTCATTAAATAGTTTGTTCATATAATCCTTCAATGTTGTAACTTTAGGCTTGATTTTTTTCTTCAGTTCTCCCAGTTTGAAAAAGACTCAAGAATTTCCCATTGCAGGTCTTTCACATTTGCTTCTAATACTTCACTTCAGCCTCTATCTATTAAAGAGCAAACTCCAGAGTCTCTCCTACCAGACATTTTGCTCTTTTCTTTCTTTGAATGATCTTTTGTCTCCTTCATGTACCATGTCCTTGACGTTATCCTACAACTCATCTGCACTTTAGTCATTAGAATTAAATCCTGGAAATACATTCTTCAGATAGGTGCTAAATTCACATGGGATGTATGAAAGGCCCTACTTTGGCTCTGTAAGACCTATTTTCATTTTATTCAATTCCTAGACTAATAATCCTTTTATTCCACTTCAACTTGAGCTTACATATGAGTGGTTAATTATTTGTTCCACAAGAGGTCCCGAGCCTTGTTCTGACTGATGACATCAAGTTTCTCCATCGTATCTTTCCACAGATGTGGTCTAATTGATTCTACATGTATCATCACCATTTATATTGAAGGAAACTGGAATTTGCAATGAATAAGTGATTGGTCTTATACAATTCTATCACGTGATTTCAAACATCATTTCTAACACCAACACCTTATTTCCCATCTCTGACTCCTCCTTCTTTCCAACTTTTGCATTCTACTACCCAGTAATTATCAATATTGATTATATGGTCTATCAATTTCAGACTGAAGAGACTGGTAAAAACCTTCAATTTCCTCCTCTTTGACATCAGTGGGTTGAATGTAAATTTGAGTGGTTATATTAACTGGATGAGGTAGTGTTTGGGTCTCGTGTACAGAGGGTTACAACCAACTTGGTGGCACCTAACCACCACCACATACTCATATATGTGTCGTTATCCAGTTATTTATATTTGCGGGTGTGGATAGATAGTTAGGTAGATAATAGATGAAACACAAACACAAGCCCAGCACAGTTGCCAGGAAGCTTCCATGGGGGCACTTTTGCTCATTGTGATCCCATTTGTGCTCATTCCCAGAGAGAACACAGACGGCAGAGGTGCTGTGGACAAAGAGTGGCTGCTTGGGCAGGGGAGGTAGAAACTCTTTGGGAGGAGCACACTGAGCCAGCTTAGAAGAAGAAAATGACCTGAACATGAAGTCTCTCTCGGCCGCTCCCTCTCCCAGAGAAGCCAAAGGTCCTCAGACCCACTCAGGGCTCTCCTCTCAGAAGGTGCCCTCCTCCTCTGAGCTCGGATGGCCAAGGTGAAGGGCTTTTTGCCAAGTTGGCCACCCCACAGGTCCTTCTGCAGAGTGACCTTGCCACTGCTCCATCCAGAAATGGAATCGGATGTTTCTCTCCTTGAAAGAGAACTAGCTGAGGAACTTGCTTGACCAAGTTAGAAGTGACATGCGAACTGGGTCTTAATAACGCTGGCTCTCCACACCCACATCCCCCCCCCTGGATGCCACCATGCTGTGAGAAGCCCAAGTCACACTGAGAAGCCGTGTGTAGGTGTGCCGACTAGCAGGTGGCATCTCGGTACCGACTTTGAGTCACCCCAGTTCACGCACTAGCCACGTGAGGGGAGAAGCTTGCACGTGACTCCCGTCCTGCCAGCCAGAAGTGATTCCGCATTTTCCAGCCTTCCTAGATGAGACTCGGACTTTTTGGAGCAGGGACAAGTCCTCCCTCTGTGCCCTGTGAATTCCAGATCCACAAAATCCAAGAGCACGGTTAAATGGGAGTTGTTGTATGAGCCCCGAATAAAATGATTTTAAATAAATAAATAAATGGGAGTTGTTTCACTAGACTGAATTTGGGGGTGGTTTGTTACAAAGCAATAGGTAACTACAACAATAATGTTTCTGCAGCGACCATTGCCTTCCAAATTTGGTACTTGTGTTTAATATTAGAAGAGGAAGCAATTTCTCACCCCACAGCAAAAGGAAGAAGATGTATTTCCACAGCCTGGGTAGGAAAACGATTTTTTCCTTCTGGTGCTTTGGCCGGCATCGCAGCAGGGAAATAGAAACAGCGGATTCTTCTAAATCGTTTAACCATATGCAGATGAATAAGCAAATGGTTGGACTTGATTCCTAATCTCTTTTCCTTTCTCGTGTAACTGACGTGGGTTTTGTTTTATGTTCTTTTTTTCCACTCTAATAAGCGTCAGCATCTAAACAGAAGTCAGGTGTCACAGGTAAGACTGTCAGGGGCAAGCACGTAGAAAAGGAAGCTGTCGGCCAACCCAGTCTTAATGACTAGCGCAGCCAGCCATCCAAAAAGACACTTCTTTCCGTCTCCCTGTTTTGTCTCTCAGTATTTTGTTTTGTTTTCTCTTTACAGCCATGACTTAACATTCAATGACCGGAAAGAACAAAATGATTGCAAGCTTTCAGCGGCGCTGCGGTAATCCGAGGATGACATCAGGTAGGCCCCCTCCCCATCTTCGGCCCGGGTGAGGTATGGATTGCCAATGCCTACAAGATGCAAACTGAGACACAGAGGGGAGTCCAACCAGAGAGGAGCTAAACAGAAGCAGGGGGAAAAAGTCTGGAGCCACAGTCTCCTCTCCCCTCTCAAAAAAAAATTTTTTAAGTGAGGGGTGGGGGTTGCGGGGAGGGAGTTGCATTCTTCAAAGAAGAGAGAAGAAAAACAAGGCTCTTCTGGAAATGCCATATACGGACGGAGTTGGCAGATCTTCAGCAGAGACTTAAAAGTATCCAAAGTGTTCCCTTACTCAGTTCCAGTCTGGCAGCCAAATTAGGAGAGGATCAATTTTCAAGCTGAGTTTTCCTGAACCCTCTAGAGCTAAAACCATGTGCGGCATCTGCGAGGCTCTGCTTCGGTCCATGGATTCGGGGTCCAACGAGCTGAGCCTGACGCGGCCTGAGCCCTCATCAAACTCTCAGAGAGGACGACGCACTGCGGGTGGAAGGAGCCAAAGCTGAGACTTTATTCAAACTCCACGGTCAGGCTGCAACCAGGGCGAGGGGTTTGTTTGGAGGAGAAACAGGACTCCCCTGGCATGATCCCTGTGGAAAGGGGGTGGACTGTGGGTTCATGGGGCTGATTGTGCTATAATGTCTGCATGCCTCACAGGTCCATCATTCTAAGTTTTTAAGAACATGTCATGTAGGAAAGTTTCAGGTGCTCAAAAGCCAAAGAATGTATTGATACATACATATATTGATACAAGGCAAAGAGACTCCACTTTTAAGGGAGAGCAAGAGAGGAAACATTAAAGCTATGCTTATATCTTGATTAACTAAGGAGGGTGTGTGTGGGGGAATCAGTCTGTAAACCTGATTCCTGGACCTGAAAAGGTTTTGCTGACAACATAGTCAGGCCTGAACCATTCAATACACTGCTGTCAAGTACAAAATGTCACCTTTTTCTTTATACACATAAAGGCTGGGCTTCTCAATGTTCCGTAAATATTTGAAGGATTCCAACATCACCTCGGACAAGACCTTCACAGGAGACTTAATGGCACGGACTCCGAGGGCAGGCCCCGGCCCCGCCCCATGGAAGCCAGTGATCACACCAGCCGCCTCCATGGGCCAAGAATGTCAGCAGGAGTGCCGATCGGATCCTCAACCCCTCTCGTCTCTGTGTCGTCCTGCAGAAATAAGACACCTGGGCGCTAAAAGCCAGGGTCCTGGTTCTGCCTTTGCCACTGTGCTTGTGCTTAATTGTGGCTACGTTGAATGACGGGGAGCCCTGGTGGCACAACGGGGTTGGCACTGGACTGTGGGATGGAGGGTCAGTCATTGGAACCCATCCGCCGCTCCAGGCGAGAGAAGAGCGGCTCTCTGCTTCAGTGAAGATGAACGCCTGGGTGACCCTCGGGAGCAGTTCCACTCCGCCCTCCGGGGTCCCGATGAGTTGGCGTCAACTCAGTGGCAGTGGGTTGATGCTCATATTTCTGTGTCCTAACTCTGTCACTAGGTGACACGAAGGATGTGGACGAGGTCACGTTTGAAATCCCTTCCCGCAGTGGTAACAATGATCTCTCTCTCTCACACTTCCCTCGAGTCAATTTCGCCCAACTCCTGGAGACCCTATCAGACAGCGAGAACTGCCAACTGGGTTTTCAAGACGGGAACTCTTAGCAGGATTGGAATACCTCCATCTCTTACTGCACACTGACGTCGTTCCAGGTCCTGTGCTAAGGAAACACTCTGGCCACTTCCCTTCCTGCAGGGCCAGCAAGACCAATCCATCCAGAGCTCACACTCCCTTTCTGGGCCCAACGCCCCAGAATCCCCTGCTTCAAAGGCCTGAGCCTGCTCCTTAGCTCACATAAGCCTGTCCGACAGGCAGGCCTTCCTAACGGCGCAGGGGAACTGTGCCAGAAACGGAGGGATGGCCAGGGGTGGTTTGCAGCCGGGAAGGTGGAGAAGAGTCAGAGCCTGCGGGCTGGGAGGTGGGCACTACACCTGAGGTGCCACAGTCTCGGCGGAGACCGGTGGAAAAAGAAGGAAGATGAGCTCTCTGGGCTGGGGTTTTCCTGCTTTGCTGTTGGGCGCTGTGGCGAGATTCTGACTCATGGCAACCCTATCTGTGCACAGCAGAATAACCCAGTCTGGACCTCCGACGTCCTCCCCATGCGCGTTCTGTTTGAGCCCACTGATCCATCTCCCTGAGGTTCTGCCTCTCTCCACTGCCTTTCTATTTATCCGAGGACTCGTCCCTCTTGACAACACGTCCAAAGTCCATGAGACTAAGACTCACCATCCTGGCTTTTCAGGAACATTCCACCCATACTTTTTCTAAGGCAGATTTGTATTAGGCCTGCGGTCCTGCACAGGTTAGGGCGAGCCAGCATGAGCTAAATATTATTCCTACAGCCTCGGTTTATAGACAATAAAACCGAGACACAGAAAGTGTGAGTAATCAGCCTAAGGCCCGGCAGCTGCAGTGTTTGGTGACTCCATTTAAACAAGAAAACCTGTGACCACCCAATCCATGCATGTGGGTCAGAATTGAATGTGCTCAAGAACTGATATTTTTGGAATTAGATCACCAAGTCTTTTTGCTATGAACCTCCAGCCTTTTAGCTGTTGTGAATGTTACCTGTGCACACCACCTAAGGATTCCTTTGTGACTCCATAGCTCTTCCATTTCACACTGCCACAGGGCACAATCACAGAACCGCAGAGAACCCCAAGGCTGCCACCTGCCTCGGAGACATCCTGAACAGCCCTCTCCCCTCAGCTGCTTGCCTCGGCCTATCAGCAGTCTCCGTGCTCACTAAGAAGGCGGCCGACAGCAGTGTAGCAAAGCCCCATCCAGAAACACATTACCCTGGGAAGTTGCTTCAACCGAGAAATATTTGATACAAGAGTATGACAGTTAATCCTAGGATTTCACTGTTTGTTCTGAACTTCTGACCCACAGCTGCTGGTCCAGCCCTAGGGGATCAAGAAGCTCCCCTCACCAGATTTTCACCCCACGGAACAAGCATTCGGCCAGTCAAATAAGCAGGTCTTTGTTTATTTCCTTTAAGCTCTAAAACCAGGAAATTGCTTTTGATACGTGAAAACTTCCCCCCTGCTCCAGGACACCCGGAGGCATAGAAGTAAAATCAAACAAATCACATTTTCAATGGCTAGTCATAATGAAACAGCTAGCAAATTATAGGTAATTTGAAAAATCAACTTTCTGAACAAAGCTATGAAAATGTTTGTACAATATTTTTAGATGGTACAATTTGGCATACTTAATAGCAAGTAGTCAGTTTAGTTACGTTTGAGGTACTAACCACACATTTCTTAAGTTAGTAATAATAGCTAACAAACTTGAGTGCTTATTCTATGCCAGGTCCAATTCTTATCCTTTTTCACGAATTAACCCGTGAATTCTCAAACAACCCAGTAGTTTGTATTATTACTACTTTTCTACAGTTAAACTGAGACAGAAAGACTAGTAAGCATAGAACTGAGTTTATACACAAAGGAGTTTAGCACAGCACTATTATAATTAGAAAAGTAAACAATATAAATTGGGAAATGTAAACTATGTTATATCTATATAGTGGATTGTTATGCAGTCATTAAAATATATACTCTCAAGGAATATTTAATGACATAAAATGCTTAAAATATTTAATTAAATTTAAAAGGTATATTATGAATACAATTTAAGATATATGTAAGTATAGGCAAAGAAAAAAAATTAAAAGCATACAAACTACTCACAATGTCTCTGAGTTAAGGAATTACACTTGCTCCTCACTTACCAACTATCTCATTATTAGACATGATCCACAATTGTAAAAACCTGATTTCTGGTGATTTTGCACGTTAACAACCTATGTCTGACAGTAGCAGATGCAAACCATGAGGCAAGAGTAATGCTGGCTGTGATGGTTAAGGTTATGTGTCAACTTAACTGGGCTCATGATTCTCAGTGATTTGACAGCTATGTCACCATATAACTGGAATAATTTGGCAGTTGTGTAATGATATGATTCAGTGGTTATATAGTGATACATTTTGTGAGCTGATGCAGTAATCCTCCATTTTCACATAATGCCAATTTTGCACAATGATGATCTTTAATCTAACTATGTCAATAAGTGAGGACTAGCTGTATATATAAATTTCACTTTAAAAAAATTCTATATTGGCTATGTATTGCATGGTAAGAAAAAATACAATCTTAAAAAAATACAATGTGAAAAATCATTAGCACAGGGTGCACAAAAGCAGGGAACATGATCAAGTCTTCTAAGAAAGCTCATACTGTAATAAATCACAATAGAAGTAATCACTCAAAGAACACGTGTCCTCCTTACCATTTCTCATGCAGCATTGACAACATTTCTCTCAATTCTCACAACAGCACAAAGTATGTGGCCTGAGCTCCCATTTTTCAGGTAATGGCAATAAAGCTCAGAGAGGTTGTGCCTTGTCCAAGTTCCCACAGATGGGACAGGGTCAAGCCAGGGCTGAGCTCTTCAGACAGTCTTTCCAACAGAGCATCCACGAGCACAGACCCAGTGCCGAGGCAGAACCAAAACTATGTTGTCCTGACCACATTCTAATGATGGTCTCAGAGACTGAACAAGAATCCTGCCAACTAGAGAGCCTTGTGCAATTGTGGGAAGGTCAGCCAAACAGGAATCAGGAGATCTGCGTTCTGGGCTTGAATCTGCCATTAATTAGGTCTGTGGGCAAATGCTTGATTTCTCTGGGTCCTCATGTTTTCATCCTTATACAATAGAGCTTCTGGGACGAGGTCAATTTCCTGCATCTTCACTTGCCAACATCCCATAAATATGACTCCCAAAGATGTAAGTAATAATACTGAATTTTACTACTAAAGATTTAGGGCAGGGGGATGCCCGTCACATCACCAGCAAAGTGCCTTTAAAAGTTTTTTGAAATGCTTTTGTGTAGTTCCAGGTTGGCTAGAGAAACAAATCCAGAGACACTCATATATAAGTAAGAGAGAACTTTATTTCAAGAAGTAATTATACATCAATAAAACATCCCAGCCCTGTCCAGATTAAGTCCATAAGTTCAATATTAGCCCTTATGTTCAATACCAGTCTACAAATACCTCTTCAGACACATGAAACACATGCAATGATGCTGAATGCAGGAAGATCACAGGCCAGTGGGTGGAATGTCTTGTGGATCCAGTGGCAGTGGAAGCATCTCCAGGGCTCTGGCTGCCATCCGCATGGCTCCATGTGGTTTGTCAACAGGAAGGTGTAGCAGAGAAAGAGTGTGTGTCTAACCTCCAGGGATGAAGAGAAGTCGTCCCAGAATCCTCATGAGAAGGCCACACCCACAAGGAGGGATCACCAGGTGGTGGCCTGGCTGACAGGTTAGACTCCACCCCTTCATTCTTATTTATCAAGTTGACATGAAATTGTGTAACTACCACAGCTTCTTTCTTTCCTCCAAATTCCTTCTACTTCTACAACGACTAGCGTGTGTTGTGGAGGTGATTCTGAGTCACATTGACCCATGTGTTAGACAAGAGCCACATCACAGGGCTCTTGTGTAGAAGACGATTGTGTGGTCTTCACAGGGCAGGCTGCCAGGCCTTTTCTCCCATCGTGCCCCTGGTGGAGTCGAACCACTGAGCTTAGCACTTAGCTGTTGCTTCTTTTACTTCTTTCAGCTGCCAAATTCTCTCTCCTTTTTGCCCTCTTCCAAGTTCATCGCACAACCCCTATGATCTGCCTCCTATTTCTCAGGGCGATTCCAGCTGCTGGAGGACACAGCAGCGAGCAAAGCATGGCCCTTGCATTCGATGCATTTCTTATATGCGACAATCTAGCCCAGTCTCTGGTTCTCACCTTTGCATCCTGCCAAAGGTTGGCTTCAGGGAACAAGGTGGACTTAAATAACTAGTAAGCGTTTACAGTTACACATCAAAATAAGGTCCTTTGGCTTTCTAAGCACCTTCCAGCTCTATCTTAATAACATGATTCTATGATTGTATGACATCAAATGCACAATAGTGTTGCTTTCAGGAATGACAATAAATATAACAAGGAGTTATTGGTTACTTGCAGTGCCCTTTAGCCTTGTGATAATTATCTTACATGCTTGTTTTCAAAAATTTCCACACTCACTGCTATCGAGTTGATGCCGACCCATAGTGACCCTGTAGGACAGAGTAGAACCACCTGCAAGTTTCCAAAAGTCTAACTCCGGGTCTCTCAACCTTCCTAATACAGCTCCTCCTGTGTGGTGACCCCCCAACCATCAAATGATTTTCATTGCTACTTCATAACTATAATTTTGCTACTGTTATGAATCAGGTGACCCCTGTGAAAAGGTCATTCGACCCCCAAAGGGGTCGTGACCCACAGGTTGGGAACCACTGCTCTAACTCTTTATGGGAATAGAAAAGTCCCATCTTTCTCCCATGGAGCAACTGCTGGTTTCAAACTGTTGACCTCACAGTTAGCAGCCCCACTCGTAACCACTATGCCACCAGGGCTCCTTACCTACTGTTACTGTTTCCTTTGCTGAGATAAGGGAATGGCGGCTTAGAGACACTTGTGATTTGTCTGAAGTCAAACAGCCCCTGGGTAGCAGCCCCAAGATGAGCTTCAGGTGTGCCTGTCTCTAGACCCTGTGCTTAGACACTGTGCTTGCTGTCCCAGCCCCCTGCTTCCAGATGTCTCTTACCCAAAGGTGTGGTATTTTGCGGGATATCGACATCCTATCCGACCTATTCTGTTCCATTGTTTTTACCATTGTGGAGAAGTGAAAATGCTTGGTACGGCTCTCTTAGTCAGACTCTTTGTAACTCCCACCAAATGACTAGGCGGGAACATGTAAATAGGGTATAGGAAACTAATGTGAGAGGATCGGTCAGTTTTACCATTCGGCTTGGTATAAAACTAGCCCTCTCAGAAGCAGGAAGAGAGAATCCACAATCAGCCAGGAGTAAGAGCTACAAATTGGAGACATCTAAGATCCCTGAATGGAGAAGAGGGGGACCTCAACAGGGGAGGCCTTGAAGCTTCCTGGCCCTGTGGAAGGAGTAAAACTGAATGCCTTCAGGCAAAAAGCTCACTGACAGAATGGGGTGCTCCTTGGGCATTTGGCAGTACTAAGGGAGTTTTGTGGCACTTGTCTGAGCAGGGCAGAAGCCAAGAGGCAGCATAGCTAAGAAGAGAAACATGCCTACTGGCACAACTACAAAGACAGCTGTATCCTTCAGGTGTTCTGATCCTGACTTGTAATCTGTGAACTTCCCTAACAAATCCCCAGGCTTGTGAGTATTGTCTGTGAATTCTGTGTGATCATTGCAACTAATTATTAAACCCAGCAGAGTAGTGCCATGGGAGGGATGGTCTGTGTCAAAATAGGATTAAAAATGAGGGAGACTGGAGGCATATCTGGCCTCTGCCTCCTGAAATCAGTCAGGGGCAGATGTGGAGCTTAGGTAGCCAAGGAAGTCAGACACAACCCCCACATCATTTCCACAAACATCTTCTCAAGATTTTGGCCCTCTCCTAGAAGGCAGGTAAGACCACCACGCGAAACCAGAGTGCTTTGTGAACAAATCAGAATTCCATCTGCAGGCCTCTATGGAGCATCTACCAGGCGATCAATGCTGGAGACTCATTAAGGGCTCGAAGACAAGGTCTCAGTTAAAGTGCTTAAGGTTGAGATCATAGAAACACAACTCAAATAAGCATAAGTTGAGTCACATTAAATAGTCCAGGTGTCAATGCAGTTACCAGACCAGATGGATTCAGGAGATCACATGATGGTGTTGAGGCTCTAGTTTGGCCTCTGTCTCCTAGCTCTGCTCCCCAAGTCCTGCCTGCATTCTATATGCAGATTTTCCTTGTCGACAAGCAAGATGGCCACCCCAAATCTCAAGCTCCCGTCCTCCGTCTCATCTGCTCTACAGAAGAAGGAACTGCCTCCCTCAGTATTCACGTATCACTACCAGGGATGCTTCTGGTAGGTGGTGCCTGACTCCTATGAGCCAACCACTGTGGAAGGGAGACGAGAAGTCTGATTGGCCAACGCACCTCACAAGTCTATCCCTAGGGCTAAGACAGAAAAATGTGACCCCGGCCACACCAACGCCCTATGGAGTCAGAGAGACGTCATTAAAAGAAAACGGAACCAGCCAAGGATAGCCGCCATCGTTCTCTACCTCATCTCTGCCATTAAAGAGCGCTTAAGTTAGCTGGGGACACGGGAATGCAGGACTAAGAAATTACATGCAAGTACACACACACTTTTCCAGTGAATGGGTCCCTGGAAAGGTAAATGGTTGCGCATTAAAGACTGAGGACAGAAGGGATCCACCCACTTTCACTGCGGCCCAGGACCCTTCTGCAGGGGCCACCCTGGGCCCACGGCTCCTCTGCAGATGGACCCTAGGCGCCTTCCCTCACCAGTTTCCTGTCAGCCCGCCCAGTGTCAGCTCACAGTTAATTGCAGGATGTGCCTGCAGAGAGAGGCTTCGGGGCAAACTGGTCAAACAAAATGCCCACTCTGTCCCTCCCAGTTAGCTAAAAGTCTCATGGCAGCAAGCGCTTTTCCCTCCAAACAAGGAGAGCAGACCAGAGCTGGCCATTTGGTAAAGCACACTGCCCCAACCCCAAGGAAGGAGCCAAGAGGAAGGTAGAAGAAATTCAATTCTGAAATGGAATTGTTTACCTTTTCACTGAACATGTACAGTAACAATGTAGCCTTTCTTTGGTGGAAAACAGCTCCATTCACGATGCTGGTGGGAAAAGCAGCGTGTCTGCAGCTCCCTGTTCAAGCCGTGCTCTCCATAAATCCATGCCAGCCCTCAGACAGTCTGCCTTCTCTTTCGTTTTCTCCATCTGTGCTCCACGTTTCAAATCATTCCTACACCCTCCCGACTGCGACAGTGAAAACAAGTCACCGGAGAAGGGCCTTCCCCACAGGCAGCGAGCACTCCTGGAGGGAGGCGGGAAGAACCTGGGCAGGTTTTAGGGTTCTGCCCTGAACACAGTGGCGTAGGTGCCGGTGTGTCTTTGCTGGTTTGCCAACAGGTTTTCCACGTCATCCCGACGAGAGCAGCAGCAGTGCTTGGGTTCGTAGCAGCATCCCTGATTTTAGTGCAGGCTCTGAGTTGATCTCAATTGCAATCATTCAGATTTAAAGCATCCGGGGGATCTGGCATACTTGTTGTTTTGCTATTGTTATAGTAAGACTTGAGAGGTGTCTGTCCCTGTAATGAAAGTAGCTGCTAAAGCATCACTACCACACGAATCTTGATTGATTACATAGAATGTAAATGTATAGGTGTAAGTATAAAACTTATACCGTAACAGGTGTGTTTCAATTCTGAGAAAAAAAACAAGCGAGTTATACATTGCAAAGATTTTTGTATTTCCCCCCTACAATCTTCCTAGGAGGGTTAAGCCAACTACTAACCCATGGCCATCTGCCCATTTCCATTGATGACCCTGGGGATGACAGAACATGGCCTATATAGATCCTGGATTATAAATGGAATTCATCGATTTCATCTCCAAATTATGTATTAAATTTTTTTGAAAAATAAAAGGTTGACTTACCACTCACTATAAAGGAGGATCAAAAAGTTCTAGGGGGAAAAAAGAAATGGGTAGCAGGGGAACAGGGCACTAACCCACCTGAGGGTTAGGGGAAGGTATTGTTTATATCTCCACAGGGAAAGAGGGACCAGACTTCAACCTGGTGCTCCAAGATGTGAATGCAACATACCGATATGAAGCAGGGAACCAATAGAGAGGTCTGAGGGGCTGGCACAATCCCAGCTACATGGAAAGCCACCCCTCCCCACCACAAGAATTCACTTCCGAGGACAGCACTGAAGTCACAGCTCAGGGAGAGGGACATGTCTGATCAGGGCACACGGGAGCAAATGAAGGGGGAGGAAGAGAGAGCGGAGCACATCCTGGTCCACCAAGCCTTGAGGATGATAATCCTGCTCAGAGCAGCCAATGCACAGAGAGAACCGTATGGCTGGTCCCACTAGAACACACAACATCCCTCACTGACCCATAGCCCTATAGGGGACAACACTGAACACACAGTGTGGGAATTGCACCCGATCTGACCCCATCACACAGAGGCAAAACACTAAGGACATGCAACAGAACAGCAAGGGGAGCAGAGCAAGGAAGTACCCAGGGAGTACCAAAAATAGACTTTGGGGCCAGAGTGTGGCACCCCATCAGACTGGACCGGAAAACACTTCTAAAGGTCAACAAACAGACCTTGAACTATTTACAGGCTTTTCTTTTTTTGTAATTGGCTTGTTGTTGTTATTGTTGTGTTTTCTTTTGTTGCTTTGTTTTGCTCTGTCTTGTTTTTCTGCATATTATTATCTCTGCAGGTCTATCTAGATAAGATAGGCAGGATAAACAATCTGGAGGAGAAAGCAATGGGACTGATGGTTGGGGGGACATGGGAGAGGGGGAGGTGGGGAGAAGGAAATGGTGTTAACAAACCCAGGGACAAGGGAACAACAAGTGATACAAAATCAGTGGTGAGGAGGGTGTAATAGGCCTGGTAGGGCTTGATCAAGGGCGATGTAACCGAGAGGAATTACTGAAACCCAAATGAAGGCTGAGCATGACAATGGGACAAGAGGAAAGTAAAAGGAAATAGAGGAAAGAACTAGGAGGCAAAGGGCATTTATAGAGGTCTAAATATAGCATTTACATATGTAAATATATTTATATATGATGATGGGGAAATAGATTTATGTTCATATATTTATAGGTTTAGTATTAAGGTAGCAGATGGACATTGGGCCTCCACTCAAGTACTCCCTCAATGCAAGAACACTTTGTTCTATTAAA
>NW_022104341.1:23791656-23804399 GCF_000313985.2 Echinops telfairi
GGCAACAATTGTACAAATGTGCTTGACACAATGGATGGATGGATGGATGGATGGATGGATGGCTTGTGATAAGAGTTGTACGAGCCCCCAATAAAATGGTTTTTTTTTTAAAGTTCTAGGGGGGAAAAATCATTATCTTCTAATCCTATTTTACTACAGACTTTTTGAAGGTACTTGTTATGAACTACAAATCTATCCAACATTTTAAAATATCTTTCTCTTTCCACCGTCTAAGCCAGGGAACCTTCAGCTGGGTTTAATGGAAATGCTGGGGAAGCCCGCGAACTAGACCCATCGGAGGAGCCCTGGGGTGTGGTCAGTTACTGGTTGGCCTGCTCCCTGCCAGGGCTGCTCTGCGGTTCAAAACCACCAGCTGCTTCTCGGGAGAAAGATGAGACTTTTTACTCCGTAGAGATTCACAGCCGTAGACAGATCGGGTCACTCGGTGTCGTTTCCAATTCAGTGGCTGTGAAGATTTTGGAAGGGGCCCTGGTGGCGCTCGGCTAACCACAACATCGGCGGTTCGAAGCCATCAGCCATCTGTGGAAGACAGCTGAGGCTGTCTGATCCCGTGAAGAGTGACAGGCTCAGAACCCCTCCAGCCGCACTGCGAGCTGGGACCAACAGGTGGCAGGGCCTTCAACTTGGGTATTTAACGGCTTTTCGGAGAATTCGGCCATAGTTTTTATTAGAGTCTCGTTGACTCTTACAGCCCCTCCAAAAGCTTTAAAACACACCTAAACCCTTAGTCCTTTTTGAAGATATGTTTACTTACTTTCTTCTTTTTTTTTTCAACCTGAGGCTTGAAATGGAATGTCCAGACGAACAGCGCATCACTGTTCCTCCCAGGTCTTCCCGTTCTTCCACCTGCATCTCCGGGGGCAGCACAATGCACTGAGAGCGGGAGGTGGAACAGGAGCGAGACGCAAGTGTTTGGGTTTTTTCAGAGCGGGCTTTCTTTTCCCTCCCCCAAATCTGCCAAGAGCTGTCCCTGAGCCTTTTGCCTTTTAATTGTTACCTACTATCCACTGTGAATTGCAGGATTCTATACGAGCTACAAGAGCGGAGACAGCAAGTTTGCATTCTGTTGCCAATAAGTGACGTGACTGTAGATGCTCAGCAGTGGGCTGACAGGCAAAGTATGCCATGTGAGCGTTGGGATAGAAGTGTGAGGATAAAGTAAACTATTCTGGGGTGGGAGTAAAAGACCGACCCATTGGAGGTGCAGTTGACCAGAGCTGGGGGGTTTATAAAGGAGCACCCTCACTTCAAAAACAAAACAGATGAGGTCACCGAGGACAATAGGTTTTCAAGTCACGGAGCTGGTAGGTTACTATAAACCCATAATTACAACTTGGTCACTCTGGCTAAGTCTGGCCTTGACTTTCCACTACATTCTACCCAAAGTACTTAAATTGATTCCGCAGTACCACATATGCTATTACATGAAAGAATACACCGTTAGAACATACTCACAATGATTGGAACTCAGATATTGGCTTGATCACGCTATACCTAAAATGAGACTGCTTATCAGTGAATAGCTGATAGCAAGAACACCACCCAAGTCCCCGGTTAAACTTTGGTATTCTGCATCTTAGGCCAGAAGCCAAGTTTTAGTTCATTTATATTTTCTCAACTGTAAATGCATTCTCTCTCTTTTAAAAAAATTTTTAAACTGTGTATTGTGAACTCAGTGAAGGTTATGGAGCAGATGATCAATGTGACATTCAACAATTCATACACATTTTGTTTCCACTCATCCATTGTAATGCCCTCCATGCGCCGCCACTCACCCCCCGTATTTCCTGTTTCCATTCGCCTTCTTGCCTAACTCTCTGCACCCTTTTAAATGCTGATCTTTTGATCTTAAACGGTGGTTATTCTGACATAGGGAGTGAGGTCTGGCACTGTTCAAACTTGAAGAGTGACCAAGGCCCACAGATTCAGGGGCCCGCTTCTCTTTTCATAAACCTGGGCTTCTGTGACTTTAAGTTTGTATCGCATTTTTCTCCCACTCTATCCAGGGCTTCCACTGCGAGCCTTTGCAAAGGAAAGGTAGAGGTAGCAGGGGGCCAACTAACTAGTCCTGGTTTCAAGACTGTGAAGGTGGATGTTGCATAGTTCATTAGGTCACTGACCTAATTGTTTCTCTGACCCTGTCAGTTTGCACCCTTTCCTCTGGATGAGGAGAGAAACGGGTACACAGAGGATGGATAGTCACAAGCCCTTAAGACCCCAGATGTGGAGTATTGGCTTTGCACACTCTGTTGATTGACTGCGGCGTTCCTTGTGACAAGGGTCTTCAGTCCCAGGCCTAGTGGCTTCTTACCGCAAGGTGTTTGCTTGGGTTTAAGAAATGTTCAAAACGGTGCCTCCTGTAAGAAGTCAACTTTTAAAAATCCATGCCGAGCTTAGTGCGGACACTGATCGGCATAGCGCACTGCAGCCCAGAACTCCTGGACTCAAGCGATCCTAGCTGGGACTACAGGTGCGTGCCACCACGCCCGGCAAAAGTCACTTTCTTAATTGAAAATTATACTTGGCTCTGTTGACGAGATTGAATTAGTGATCTAGCAGATTCAACAAACTATACATAGAAAAAAAAATTGTGTGTGTGTGTGTGAAGCAGTCGTGTGACCAAAGCTGAAAGGGAGCACAGTGTTGTTTACACAGCATCTGTACGTCTGAGGTATGATAAGCAGTCTAGTGATGGTTAATGTATGGGAGGATTGCCTCGGATACATGCAAAAATAACCACTTCATATCAGGACGTGAGCATCACCAGATGTGTCAGTCTGGGTAGACCAGAGAATCAAATCCATGGACACACATATGTATATAAGGGAGAGGTTTATATACAAGAGGAATTGAACATTGAGAAAACAGCCCAACCCAGTCCAGTCCAAGGCCATAAGTCTGATATTAGCCTATATGTCTGATACTAATCTAGAAAGTCCTCTTCAGACTCACGAAGCACATGCAATGAAGCCAAATGCAGGATGATCACAAGACAGTGGGTAGAAAGTCTTTGGGTCCAGTGGTGTTGTAAGCATCTCAGCGCTGGCAGGGGTCTCTCTGTGGTTTCTCCAGCTTCCGAGGTCTGGTTGCGTCCATGTGGCTTGTCTTCTGCAATGTCGCAAAGGCCCCCAGGGAGGAGCAGAGAGAGAGAGAGAGAGAGAGAGAGAGAGGTGTCTCCTGCCTCCAAGGAGGAAGTCCCAGATTTCCCAGAATTCTCAGAAGGCCATGCCCACACAGAAGTCTCATTGGCTATCTCCAGATTGACAGCCCAGACTCCACCCCTACCCTCTTAATCCTTAAATTCACTCCAGATTAGGCGACTGCCACACCAGATTTTGGTATCTCGGTGGGAGGGAGGGCAGGAGAGTGTCCTGGAACCAATCTCCCAAGGATACCAAGGGATAACTGTACTTGTGTAATTTTATCCTTTCAAGGCCAAATTATCTCTGCTTTGAATGTTGCTGTTGTTGTTGAAATCGTGTATTTTCAGCAATGAAAGGCATTTTGAATGAAACAGGGGAAAGGTTTTAAAAGTAGTATGACTTTTTATACAATTAGTGGGACACGTATTTCCCAGAGGTTCTTAGGTAATGGGGTTGGTGGGAAGCAGCCTGTTTATTCAGATGGACCAGTTGTGCAGGCACTACCAGATGGCAGCATGTACTTAAAGGCAAGATGCCAACTTCCCACGAAGCTTCAGATGCAGAACATGTAGTTGGGCATTATCTGTCCCACAGGTCATGAATGGATTAAGTTACATAGCACCCTATATCCCCAAGTTTTTCTTTGGTGTGCTACAGCTCCAGTGTTCTCATCCACAAGTCTGACACCAGCATTTGACTGTTTCCTATTCCTTGTCTGTAAATGAAATTCAAAAGACAAGAAAACGTGACCTCCCCTTCTTTGTAGTGCAATTCAGCGTTGTTTCCCTTCTTATGTGACTTTCGAAGAAAGACCGGATACCAGACAGCTGATTGAAACATTGGCAATCATCTGGGATAACCGACACTTGGTACACTTGAGAAAGCAGGCTGCAAGGGGCTAAGGGACGCCTAGGGCTAACCCAGCTAGAAACTAAGATGCCAGAGCTTAACACCAGACCTCCATTCTCCCATCTATCTTCCAATAGCGCTCAAACCGCATCCTGCAATGCAGCAATCCTGGGCCAACGTTATTCCATTCTACTTCCTATTAGTTTGCGTGGAGCTCTGGTGGCATGGTGGGTTACACGCTGGCTGCTAACCACAAGTACAGTGTTTCAACCCCACCAGCTATTTTGAGGGAGAAAGATGAGACTTTCTGTGCCCACACAGATTGGCAGCCTCAGAAACCTATAAGGGCACTTACAGGGTCTATGTCCTATGGTGTCATGCTGAGTCTAAATCAACTTGATGGTGGTGAGTTTGGATTTTCTGGTCCCTCGGTTTGCATTGGGCTGTTCCATTGGGAAATCACCATTCATTTGGTCTGTGGGCTCTTCTCCCTCACAGCTGGAAAGCTCTTGACTGGCGGCGAAAAGTTATTCGGGGCCTGCAGTGCATCAGTGTGTTAGTCTGGGTACTTTAGAGAAGTAAATCCACAGAAACTCATATGTATAAGAGAGTTTTATATAAAGGGTAAGTGCGCATCAAGAAAACATCCCAACCCACTGCTGCCCAAGCCCCACAGTCCAACATTAACCCATATGTCCGACACCAATCCACAAAGTCCTCCTCCATCTCACAAAACAGACGCAATGATGCCAACTGCAGGAGGAAAGCCGAATCAATGAATGTGTAAGCAGCTCAGCGCTGGCAGAGGTCTCTGCACAGCTGCTCCAGCACCCACAGCTGCATCGGGGTAGGTCCATGTGGCTTGCAGGAAGTGAGCCTTGCAAGCTGAAGCAGGGAACTGGCTAAGGCAGCTGCACCCTATTCCGACCATCAGAAAGCAAGAGACCTGAGAACTAGAAAGGCAAGGCTCACCGAGCCATTTATCCCTCTGCCCTTCAAGTAAGCTCACATGTGTTTATCGGCCAGGTTGGCACAGTAAAATAAGTACCTCAATCAGGCACTAAGGCACTCTTTGTTACATTTACTCTATCTTGGAAGGTAACTAGTATCTGTATTTTCTATATGAGAAAAAGTTTCCCAAAGTCACACAACTGGTGAGTAGTGAGAGGGAGATTCAAACCTAGGTCTGAGTGATTCTAAAACTCATGGCAAACACTGTTGGATAGGATTCATTTTCAGACAGATGTTAGAACATTGCTGTGTAAATGGGAAGTAGTAAATAAATCCTTTTGAGAAGGATGAACCAATGATAAAATTAGAAATAACAAAGCTAAGCAAAACCTTTAAAAGTTAATTTCTACATTTTAGCTATATTTTGTTCAACTCTTATTTATAGGGCTATCACACACACACACACACACACACACACACACACACACCACCTACACAGCCTAAACTCAGCAACTAGTAGTTCATCTGAGAGGCAATATAGCTCAGCTATAATATAATATAATGTAATGTAATGTAATATAATATAATATAATATAATATGATTAAATTGCTGGACCTCAGTACCATGCTCTCTGGGTTCAAGATCTCTCTATATTTTTTAATTTACCCTCTGTTATGGATTAAATCATGTGTCCTCCACCCCCACCCCCCAAAAAAAAATATATGTCAACTTGGGTAGGCCATGAGTCTCAGACTGACAAATCGTCCTCCATTTTGTGGCCCGATGTAATTATCCTAAATGTTGTCAATCCTAACCTCCATGATGTTAACGAAGCTGGATTGAGAAATTAAACCTGTGAGCAGAGATCAGAGGACCTACTGCTGCCAAGAAAGCAGAGCTGGGAATAGGGAACATCCTTTGAACTTGGTGTCCCAGTGCCTTGACACTCATGTACTAATATGTCAGGTACAGTTGATGTATGGATTATAGCACGAGTTGTAAGAGTCCCCAATAAAATTAACTAAATATCTATATATATGGAACACTCAGGGGACATCAAGCCAACAGATATTGAAAAGAGACAACGATCTTCCCACGGAGCCAACACAGACAGAAAACCTTCCCCGTAGCCAGCACTTGGACTTCAGACTTCCAACCTCTTATGCTATGAGACATCCCCAGCCCCTACTGCCACAACTCCCTGGAGTCCTAGAAGTGTAGTGAGTTGTGAATTGGGCTTCTAACTGAAAGGTAAGCAGTTCAAACCCACTAGTCTCTCTGCGGGAGAAAGATGAGGCTTGCTGCTCCCCAAGTCTTTGCAGCCTGGGGAACACAAAGGGCAGTTCTGCAGGGTCACTGTGTTAGAGTAGATGGAGTGTGTGTGTGTGTGTGTGTGTGTGTGTGTAAGAAAGAGTGGGTGTAATTTGGTGACTAGGTGTCACCTTCAGCTTTGTTTAGTGTGCTGTCCCTGGGTGGGAACATCTGAAATGTGCACAAACCACTTCACCCTGCTATGTGAAATGCCTGTATCACAGGTATACCAAAAAATAAAGGTGAGAGCCTTCAAACAAAAAAGAAAGAAAGAAAGAGTGGGTGAACTGTGAGACGATAGACTTCCGCCTGTTAGTCATTGACCGGTACTTCTGTGACGGGAGTACCAGATCACCATGAGGAGCGCTGGTGGTGTGGTGGTTATGCGTTAGGCTATGATCCTCATGGCCACCAGTTTGAAACCACCGGCGGCTCTGTGGAGCACGACGGCCTTTCTGCTCCCATAAACAGTCTTAGAAACCCACAGGGGTCGCTATGAGTCTGCATTGTCAGTGAGTTTGGTTTGGATAACCAAGCCACTCTTTCACTTTGGACAGTGCCTGAGCCTTCCTGTGCTCAGTTTTCCATTGGAGGGTAGGGGACCATAGTTGTAACTTCTTTATAGGGTTCCTTTATAGATTGAGTTCAGAGATGTAAAGCACATCGTAACACACAGTAAACACTCAATAAAGAGCTTCGTTAACTTAAATACATTTCTTCGTGGCCCTTGTAGACTCCTTTCTGTGCTGACGCAGGAAACCATTTTCACAAAGGGCTCAGGCCGATGCAGGGTCGTCTTCGAGTCCCCGGACAGCACTGACAACCTGTCACTAGTGTCTCATGCAGCCGGGGCTGCCCACAAACGTTCTTCCGCAGCCTGGCATCCCCTCCAGGCCATGGCGCCCTCCTGGGCACCTCCAAGCATGGTCACAGGAAACGAACTGGCGGGAACGAAAGCAAAATAAAATTCAGCCAAGAAATAGTTGGCTGCTTCACGCTGTGTCCCTTGGTGTATGGGTATTTGGCAGGGAGTGGGGAGGGACAGCAATAAAAACGGTAAATTGAAAATGTATATAATCCAATGTTTTGAGAATGATGATGGCAACAAATGTACAAATGTGCTTGACACAATGGATGGATGGATTGTGATAAGAGTGGTATGAGCCCCCAGTAAAATGATTTAACCGAAACAAAAAAAGAAAACCTATATAATCCAGACTATTCCACTTCAGGGTTGGTTTGGCTTAATTTTTGAACTGGAAGGTCAGATTTCCCCCTCCGTCATTCAGCAAACATCTCCTAAGTGTTTCCTCTGCTGCGTCCTGATCCCCACTATGCATCTGGTGGCCATCCCCGCTGGTTTTCTAGAACAATCCTGATTTTCAATGCCTTTTTGTGATCTCATGGAAACCAGTGAACAAGGGTGGGGAGCCTTTGTTGGGCCCGCTGACCGATTTTGTTTTGAGTTGACTTTCAGCTGTGTTTCTGCTCAAGCTGAACTTGGGAAGCACCCAGTAAAGTCTCCAAGTTCTGAAGGGCAGTGTGAGCAGGGCAGCTGGGGGCGGGGGAGGGAGGGTTGTCAGCAGGTAGCCGCCCCCCACCCCCACCCCCCTGTGGTGTAAGAGCTTTCAAAATTGAACTTTTCATCTCTCTATCCTTGGGGCTGGAAACTTTAACTTTCTCTAGCCTTGTAATGAAGCAGTCCTGGTGACACAGTAATTAAGCTCTTGGCAATGTACCTGCTCAGGGCAAGGCTGGTGGTTGGAAGCCCACAGAGGCTTGGAGAAAGAACTACCTGGTGATCTGCTCCCTAGCTCCACCTATGGAGCCATTCCACTCGATCACCAGGCTTTCAGGTCTCTTCCCACTAATAGCAGTCCTTAGGATGTGGTGTCACGGTGACATGTTGGGCTACTAACTGCAAGGTCAGCAGTTCGAAGCCACCAGCCTCACAGAGGGAGAAAGATGATGCTTTCTACTCTCATAAAGAGCTACACTCTCAGAAACCCACAGGCCAGTCCTACCCTGTCGACTCAATGGCAGTACGTTTGGTTTTGGTTTGAGGGCAGACTGGACCGTCCCCTTAGTGTTTCTGAGACTGTCAATCTTGACAGACGCAAACAACCTCATCTTTCTCCTGCAGGGTGGCTGGTGGTCTTGAACCACTGACTGGCAGTTAGCAGCCCAACACTTACTCCCGACGTCATCACAAAAGCTCTCTCCTCATGAGTTGGAATTGTGGTAAAAGCGACAGCTGCCCGATAACAATGAATGATACTCTCCAGGAAGGCCAACGGTGATGCGCTTCATCTGCATGCCTCTTCTTGGTGATCAAAGGCTCTTAATAGTCCTAAACCATCACGGCTCCCTCACAGAGAAAGAAGGAGCGCTTTATAGCTCATCTGAAACGGTGCCAAGAAGCCTGTGTAGAAATCTGCATCCACACCCAGATGCTTTTTTTACTTGATGAGCAGATTGACCAGGTTCTTTCTACAGAAAATGTCTGGAGGTATACAGTAGGCTTTGATGTACCCCATTGTCCTACGAGGGCAAGCAGAACAAGGGCTTTGGTAAACCGAGTGCCCTGTGTTTGGAGTCTGCCTCTGCCTCTTATCTCGGGTGTGTCCTTGCAGGTTCCTTTAACTGTGATCTCCAATGTCAACCAGAAATGTTAGCAGCAGCTGATCAAAGCGCCTGGCCAGTGCCAGGAACATAAACATAAATGATAGCTGCTACCATTGCCCCGGTTTATTAAAACCTTTCTGAATAGCTGGTGCATGGATCAGAGTATAATGAATGTGCAAACCACAAGACACAAAAGTGCACCTTACAGGCTCAAATTTGTTAGAAAGAAGGAAAGATGCTCTCTCCTGCTTCCTTGTGGGTCTAATGATGGACACACTTAGGTTCACATCATTTCACTCTTGGAACCCGGAGAAAACAGAGACCTCTCGCCATCCCTTGTTTAAGTGACAAAACAAAACAACTCACTATGTCACCAGAATTCCTGTGTTTCGGTGACAAGGGGAGGGGAACCCCCACTGTCCCCCAGTCTTTCCAGACTGTTGCTTAGACTCAGCTCAGGGGTGGGGGCAGGTAGTAGATTACCGAGCAAGGATCAATACACATGGATGGTGCTATTCGATAAAACAAAACAAACCCACCTAAACTTGAACGTGATCTTTGCGGGCCAATTTCAGATAAAGAGAAAAATAGTTGGTATATTCAGAGGGTGAGACCCCCACCCTCACCACCACCACTTCTTTGGACATGAGAAAATCCTGAGGGGTGAGAGGTCTGCAGACTGAAGGCCTGGGGATCCCTCCAACTTCAATTAAATCAGGAGGCATCGCTCCAGATTCATGGTTCCGGCCCCACTGAGTTTCAAATAGCAATAGCAAAAACAAAGGGGGGCCAGCCACAGCCAGACATGTCTCCTGCTCTGGAGTCTTCGACACCAGCAGTTTGAGTTAGCAGTGTGGTCTGGGCTCCAGCAGCTCTGGGAAGGACAAGACCTGACTCTTCCCAAGATGCCAAGCCCACAGCAAGTCAGCAGACCGCCTCTTCTACCAGGCCTACTGGTTGGTATACCAGGCTCCTTTGAGAAGCAGGGAGGGGCCCTCTTGACTGCTGGCGCTGCTGGGTGCTTCCGCCCCAGCCTCACAAGGGCCAAGAGCTTCCCAGTCCCATCCTGTCCTCCTCCCAGGGCTCCTCTGTGCGTGCATGTGATGACCACACAATTCGGAGGGAAGGGTTTTGGGAGAGGGAGCGAGGCTCCGTCAAGGGAGGAAACTAAGTGGTGGCGCTGGCCCCCACCCGCAGTCCCCGCCCCACAGCCCCCAGAGGCAAACAGGATGGTCAGACACTCTAGACAAGCAACATGCAGAAGGAACGCAGAAGGTTAAATGGCTTTTTAGTACAAATACACACCAGGGAAATGTGGAGATTATCCAAGTATAGTAAGTTTACTGAGATGTGTGCTTGAATCCCTTAAAATTCCTGATCAGTGTGATGTCCACAGTGGGTGGTCGATCCATATTTGTGGAAGAAATACAATGGATGCCTGGTGAAACCAACAACCCTGGTGGGCTTCCTATAGAAGATAAACGACCCACATCAGACATGAAGGCATCGACCAGACTGACGATACCAAAGGCTTCGGTGTTCTTGTCAGCGCTACAGCACCCACCATATGTAGTACAAATTACGAGAATCCTAATTCATCTCCACTTCCTTCTTCTAAGACCTGGGGCAGGGGTGGTCCGAGAGCACAGAGGACGGGGCAGATACTTTTTGAGTGTTCTGCTCGCTGCCAGAGGTAAGGTAGTCAGGTGACCACTGATCTCTGTTGATGCTCCTTCATTCCGTTCTTGTGCCCTTTCCTATAACAGCCAGGGACTGGTGGCCACTGGGGATGGAAGGGAAGGGAAAAAAGGGGGCTAACAAGGATGGAAAACTTGCCCTAAGCGTAGGACAACACTGCTGATTATTTTAATTGCTGTCAATAAGTTGTACACCTATAAAAAATTGTGCGATGGTTAGATTTATAATGATTCAAAAAGAAACTAGCCGCTAAGGTTACTTATGTGTGGCCAAATGCCTCATGGCACTTGGTTCCTTGGTTTGGCAGTTTAAGGTCATGATTTCATGGGACATCCCAGTTAACCAGCCTCATACTGTGTTCAGTGCTTCTGGGCTACCTCCCGGTTCTCGCCGTGCAGTGCTGAGGGTCTGCGAAGGTTGCAAACAGCTATCCTGGGCCCAGTTGGCTGCCGCCCACTTGCAGCAGCAGCAGGAGAATCAGGAATAGGAGTAGGGATGGAATGTGTGGCTCACTACTTCCAGAAACAAGCACCTGCTTTGCCATGAAGCCAGAACCACAATGGTGCCAGGCTACCATCGATGGAACTTTCGATCATGTCTCCAAAAGAGGGGAAATGTGGGGCAGACTACATTCAGGTCAGCTTGTGGTGAGCACTGGGAGCCTTGGGGGTGGTCCAGTGGAGAGGTCCAAGAGTAGGACCACCCAGTAAGGGAGAGGAGTTAGAAGCCGCAGGTCAGACCGAAGCCGTGGGGAACTATACCGTTTAAGGCTGGACTGAAGGAAGAAAGCCAGCCGAGATGACTGATTTTGCAACACAGCGAAAGAGCGATAGAATATGTGGATGTACCCAGTCTGTTTCTTACTGCCCACTTCTTGCTGCCCAAAAGGCTGAAGGCAAACCCAAAGCGCTGGAAGCAGCCAAGGAGCTCCCTGGGATGAAGGCAGAGGAAAACACAGGAAATCCCCACGGGCTCTTCAGTTATTCTGAGGATGCGCCAACCTCTGGAGGCCCGGCAGGCCCACGCTGAGATGCGCACCAGTGCATCCTGGGGCATCCGGGAGTGCTTCGCTAACAAGCACAGTGAGCGTTGCCAAAGAGCAACTAGCCGACCTGGCAACCCACACGCCTCCTTCATCAGAACGGAGACCGGAGGGAAATGCAAACAACTTCAGAGAAATCGAGACAATGGATCCCCTCCAGTCAGTGCCAGAAGAGGCAGATAGAGAGAGACACACATCAAACCAGACCGAACCCAGGCAGCGCAGTGAGACCAGATGCAGCCACCTGAGGATAGAGAAGCAAAATGCATTTCTTGAGCCGTCCTACGCCCCCTCAACCTCACACCTCTCTCAGCTACAGCACTGTAGGTTTGTGAACTAGTGTCCTATTGGCAGCTTCTCTGTCAGGATGTGTAAGGAGATCATTACATATTAATGCCACAGTCAGAAACTCCCATACAAAATCGCAGCCATGGTGTTAGCTGCCTTCAAGTTGCTTATGATCCATGGGACCTTATGCACAGACAGGAGATGCTGTCTGGTGCTGCGTGATCAGCTGTAGGTCAGAACTGAGAGCATGGGGTATCTACGTGGGTAATTTTTGGCACTAGATTGCCAGGCCTTTCTTCCTACTCAAGGGCAGTGAGTTTGGAATTTTGGTGGATTCTTCCTGTCTGTCTTAATCTGGAAGCTCTACTAAGGCCTGTTCAGTGTCATAGCAACACACACGCTTCCACTGACAGACTAGTGAGTGGTGGCTGCCCGTGAGGCGCAGTGCTGGGAGCCAGGCGCAGACCTCCCACATGGGAAAGGAGGGCTCTGCCACTGAAACACACCAGTGCCTCCCAAACGCCATCGATGGACACAGCTCCGATATTGTTGTCCGTGTTGTTCCAAGTACACACAGAGGACGAGGCGTGGTAGAGGTTAGTCGGGATGTAAGGGATGTACACACTTGTTGTGTGTTCCTGTGTGCTTCCGCACAGAAGCAAAAGCTGTGAATAGCCTCCCCTCGGGTTCAACTCCTAATCCAAAAGCTGGCCATTCGAACCCACCCAATGACACCAAGAAGAAAGGCCTGAGGGTCCCCTTCTGCAAGGTTACAGTCAAGAAACCCTCCCGCTCTCCCTCCATCCCTCCCTCC
>NW_022104341.1:23806573-23821595 GCF_000313985.2 Echinops telfairi
GTAGTCAGGGCCTGGGATTCAAGTTCCCAAGGACATCCCTTTCCTGCAGCTAGCAGTCTGTGAGGGTGGCCCCGCCGCTGCTGCACACTTAAGGGGAGCACGCCCCAGGGGGGCTCCTCGAGGGTCTCCTACTAACGATTTCAAATGACAAGGGCTGTCCCATTGCCTGTCTCTCATGGTCACGTGTGACATGCCGGTGACTCCAAAACATCACAAATTGGGAAAATGAAAAAAGAAAATTCTAAAGAAACTAATTATCATCAAAGTCAAGAGAGCATCTCCCTACCTTTAGGAAGAAGGAACGGTTACTAATCAGGGAGGGCCAAGGGTGAGGGTGTCACACATTGTTCTAATGCTTCCTGAGACAGTAGGGCTATCTGGTATTTATTCCAAAGGAATACATTAAAATGCTAAATACTTTGCTCTTTTGTGAATTGAATGTTGCAGTAAGAAAAAAAGGATCCATTTAAAAGCAATGTAATCAGAAGACAACCCAAAGGCCGCGGGCTGACGAGTGCCTACCTCAAACGTGGCCGTGCGTTGTGATACTAGCACGCAGTGAGGAGTGCTCACAGGCTCTGGGTTTTAAAAGACTGCGATCATCCTGTGCCCTTCCCATTGTAAGGATGCAAGGAGCTGGTGGTATCAAACATGCGAATATTCAAAGTCATCTAAACTTTGAACAAGCAAGCAAACACTAAAGCTGTTCCTAAGAGATTTGCCTGGAGGGGTAAGTAAAGTCCTTCTGGTGTGGCTGGGCCCAAGGGTTTTGCATCAGGACTCTTGCACCGAGTTTCACGGTGGACAAGAGGCTGGATGTTTAAGGATGGGACATATACATGCTAGACATCCCATTGCTACCTTTAATTATTCATTTATTGCAACACATATTTGAAGGCTCAGTAAGTGCTAGGTTCTGCACTTGGTCATATATGTGTGTTAATGGTGTGTGTGCATCCATACACATATACATACAGATAAACACCTATTCATACATATGTTAATGGAACTATTAAAAGAAAGGAAAAAAGGGCAGATGTGTGTTAAGCATCCCCACCCCACCCCACCCCCACCCCCACTCCCAGCCCATGGTCTGGAGTCAGAACCCTACCCTCACCTGGCCTGATCCCACCTAGTCTAAATGTGCTCACATCACCACGGGGACAGACGCATACCCTCCTGGTGGGGGTATTGGAAAAGACGAATGGTTTCATCTGGGTGACTGACCCGGGATCAAGGCTCCTTGAGTGTTAATTATGTAATCGCTGAAGAAAGACACCAGACTTCAACTTGGTGGGAAGCAGAAACACAGCCAACTTTGAGGCCATGATCATGATCATTATTAGTCTACTGATGGTGCCTGTGCGGAAAGGAATTAGCATAGCAGGCCTGACCTCCAGCCTCAACAAAGGCCTGCTTGCAAAGCTGGCCGTTGGTTGGCGCCTGGGAACTTGAATGTGAGGACTGTTCCCACCATTAGCTGATAAGGGTGGCTCGGCGTGGCTCAGCATGCCCAAACTGCTGTGCAAACAATGTGGCTTGTGTTGAACACCTGCTTTCCTTCTGCGAGTCTGGAATTGGGGTACATGCCAGTCAGAGGGCGCCTCCTTGAGCAGCCTCCCAATAAAAATTTGGGGGGCTGTCTTGCTAAGCGCTTCCCTGATGTGCTGTTACAGCTTATCATTTGGGGGGGGGGCGGCGGAATTCAGTGAATTTGGTGTGACTGCTGGGAGAAGACCCTTAGACACTGGTACCGTGTTTCCCGAGCTATGGTAAATCATAAGCATTTGTACAGCTACACGCACTCCTCACGCCTCACTCCTCCTTTGGGTTAGGTGCCAAAGACCAGGCCTTTATGTAAAAATGGAGGGATGCAAGCATGGAGGGCACCCACATAAGATTGCAAAATGGAGGAGAACTCTATCATCACACAACTGCAAAATGACATTGCTACACGACTGCCAAACCAACAAGGACCGTGTCCCAGCCAAGCTGACGCACAACCTTGACTGTCAGTGCACGGTACCCTCACCTCGCCCCTCAGCATTCGTTACTGCCAGACACGCGTCTCAATGCACAGAATAGCTGGATTGATGTTGTACTCTTGTCCCCAATGCAAAATGCTGGGTAGCGAGCTCGAGCAATGAGGGAGGAACAGGTGTATGTGCTGAGCCAGGTGCGTCCTCCGAGTCAGTCATCCTGCCTGTGCGGGGCCTTGGGGACCTCCCAACTCAGAGCTCAGACACTTGGTTTTCCTCTTTCTTTCTCACTACTGGCATCAGGGCATTCTCAAGCTGACATCAATGAATGAACTTTAGGGGATGGTTTGGGTTTAAAGGTGATCTCAGAGCAGAGGTAGACTTATCTAGCTTCAACATCTCCAGAAGGTCTGGATTCCAACAGAGTCCTAAATTCTGTTATGCAGCTTCTCCCTCTGAACAGGATTCTTACATAGCATGTTATAAAAAAAAAAAAAAAAGTCTTTGATGAAAAAAACTCAGAAACAGGGATAGAAAATAAAATGTTCCTGAAATCATCCAGGAGAAAACATTGCCAAAGAGCATCCTGTCCTCCATGACCCTCCCTCACACTATGCAGGCATCAGGAATCTCCCAGCGCCGTCAGCAGTCGCTGTGATAGTGAAAGTCGAAAGTGGCAATGCCGTCATTGACCGTCTTTAGGTTGTCACGCTTTAAGTCTCCTGGCTTATCTTACACCAGCCCCCTCCACCCCGATGGCTTGATTTTCTTCCCGAAAAGAGACGTTCGCATTAGTGGTCTCTCCTAAATTCTGTAGGCTTTGATGGCAGGCTGACCATGTATTTTACTATAGATATTTCTAGTCTAATTGCTTCACTCTCCGTTTTGAAACATACTCATTCAACAAGCATTAATTGAATACTCTCCGCATGCCAGGCAAACCTGTAGAAGAATTCTCATTTGGTTTCACGGGGTCCCTGCCCTTTGCTGACAATGCTGCAGCATGGAACTTGAAAGCCCTGGATAGGTAAGGCCCTCCAAACCTGGGGCTTCGTTCCCTGCTGCAGATGGTCAGCAAATGCATGCAATGGGTTTGAAGACGTCAGGGGACCATTAGGGCTTGAGGTTTAAATCTTAAAGATTATCTCAGAGCAATCTTAGGAGATGCCTCCAGCCTCCATAGGAGCAGGAGGAATTCTGTATTCCATGAGAATTTGAATTCCTCTTCCCATGTGAACAAGAATCTTATGTAGAATCTTGGATCACAGCTTCATTAATGGTAGCCAGGCACCATCTAGTTCCTCTGGTCTCAGGTGAAAGACGGGAGTTATGTGTCTGAGCTGGTAAGGCACATCAGCCTCGAAGGCGTGCTCTTTAAGAGCTGTCCATAGAGGATCACACTGACAAGCAACAACCTGAAAAATTAGACAGGAGGCGTGGGGGGCCGTGTGTTGATGTTACGGAGGAGGAGCCGTCAGAAAAGGGGTGTGTGAATGGTGACGCACTTGAGACTGTCATCAGCCTCCCTGAGGTTTGCAGGTAGAAACCGTGGCGTTGCTGGCATGCTGCTGTGAGCATCCTCAACAGCAACACACACTAAGAACAGTTCAGTCACGCACCCGGCCATCGTCCGGGCTGCGTATCAAACAAACTCGTCAGGTATGTTCTTTGTCATCCTTCTGATGGAACACAGATTTCCCATTTTACAAAAGCAAATTTTTTAATTTAAAGGGTTAAATAGGAGGGTCAACCTTGCAGCTGGTTAAATTTAGAATACTGGGGGGTGGGGAGTGGGTTCTTCTCAAGTCTGAGCATTTTCATGGGAGCTGGAGTAGATGGTATTGAACTCACGCGCCTGCAACGTGGGTCCGGGCACCCACAAGGGGAGGGCACCCTTGCAGCCGGGCCGGCTCCCATGACAGCGCAGTTGAGATGGCTGCTGCCCTCCCCACTGAGTGCTGACTACCTCAGGGAAGAGGGACGAGTTGTGCCCAAACTGTTAGTATTTTCCTCTTCCATTCTCCAGCTGAGATATTCCCTGGTGCCTTGCGGCTCCACCTTTTCTGTTCCTTTAAACAATTTGTAAGCTGGCAGCCTATAACTGGCCGGGGGCGGGTGGGGTGGGGCAGGGAAGGGAGAAGAAAGGAAAATGATGTAGGCAGATAGTAAGTGCATCCAGCCACCAAAGGAAGTAATCAATATTCACCTACCGATCATTGGCACTGCCTAAGCCTGAAGTCAGGAACAACAACAACAAAGTCCACAATCAGTTGGACTATCTTAGTCAAGGCTTTTTGGTGGCAAGGAACAGAAGGCAACTTGGCTGGTGTGTTCCACGTGAGAGATTTGTTAAGAAATGGCATAGAAACTAGTGGGTCTCACGATGAATGAGTGAAACCAAGAAGTAGGAGCTAATGGGAACCAGTATTGCTCCCTTGTCTCCTGCAGGGCCCAAGCCTCCCCGCGTCTCTAGTTCCCTACCTGCTGACGTCAGTTGTGCTTAGACTGCTTGCTCTCCCTTCATGTTAAGGCAATTGGGCTGCTAACCATACAGTCAGCAGTTGAAACCCTCTAGCCCAGTGGTTCTCAACCTGGGGGTCGCCACCCCTTTAGGGGTCGAATGGCCCTTTCGCAGGGGTCGCCCGATCCATAACAGTAGCAAAATGACAGTGATGAAGTAGAAACAACAACAACAAAATTATGGTTGGGGGGGGTCACCACAACATGAGGAACCATATTAAAGGGCCTCAGCATTAGGAAGTTTGAGAACCACTGCTCTAGCCATTCCGAGGGACGAAGATGCGGATTTCAGCTCCTGCACAGAGTTCCAGCCTCGGGGGGCCACAGGGCCAGTTCTGCCTCTCCAGAAGGTCGCTATGAGTAAGAATGGACTCAACTCGATGGCAGTACGCCCTGTTCTTACTCCCCACGGCCCTCCAAAACCCAAGAGTGACACGTGTGGATGTGCTTCTGCTTGGGAATATGGCTTTTGATATGGTCATAAGGACCTGTCAGTTTAGGGTTTGTCTTGAACCTAATGCCGTTTGAGATGTAAGAAGGGCAGGTGAGACAGAGAGAAGCACAAATGTGGGAAGTAATATGTACCATGTTCAGGTGATGCTCTTAAAGACGAAGGAGTAAGTCCTCTCTCTCATCTCGCCCCTTGCTGCCTCCGTGTGTAGACCTTGAAGTCATTGCCCGCATCCCAGAGCCCGCGCCTCCAGAGACGATGGCAGAGCAGAAAGGTGGAAGAAACCCAATGCCGTGGCCCTACCATACTAGTTCTAGACAGGAAGCACAGCTTTGTTTTATGTCAGTGGGCATCACGTCTTGTGAGAGCTGCTGTTAGATTTGCATCTTTCTGAAGAGGTCGTCAGATCCTGTTATCCCTGCTCCCCCGTATACAAGAAGGAAAATGACTACCCTATAGCATCCAAATTCAGAAGACCTCTGTTGAAGAAATGAACAATGATTCGACTTCATACAGCCAAACAAGACAATTGACTTGCCCACCTTTGGTCTAGTCAGCAAGAGGCAAGAGTGGAATAATGCAAACACAGCGGCTACGGCTCACCTTTTGGGGTGACGGTAAGGCCGGGGATGGGAGGTCGACAGGGCAGTTCCCAGAAAGGGTCATCTACTCTATTGACCCATGCTTTTGCACTGAGACCAAATATTCCTGGAGGAATAGACAAAGTGTTTGGGAAATAAATAATGCATAACATGTAAAACAAAGTATATACATTAAGTGGATCTGTGAGTGAAAAGGAAATCTCAGAAATAGGAAAAGAAGCTCTTCCAATTAATAGGCCTCTTTTTTGTGTGGAGCTTTGGCGGTATCGTGGTTACACAGTTGGGCTGCTAACCAAGAGGTCAGAGGTTCAAAACCACCCACTGCTCTTGGGGAGAGAGCTGAGGCTTTCTACTCCCATAAAGAGTTACAGTCTTCAAAACCCACGGGGGACATTCTACCCTGCCCTATTAAAATGCAAACAAGTAAACACTGCCATCAAATCAATGCTAATTTATCGTGGTCTATAGGGCAGGGGAGAACTTCCCCTGTGGCGCTCTTTACGAGAGTAGAAAGCCCAGTCTTTCTTCCACCACGTAGATGGAGGTTTCAAACTGCTGACCTGTGGATCACAGTCCAGCACATAACCACTGCACGGCCCGGCCTCCCACTTTCAGAATTGACTCGATGGCAGTGAGTTTGAATTTGTGTATGTGTGAGAGAGAGTGGGCAGGCCGAAGCGATTTGTGCTGTAGCACACCATGACAATCCCAAATGGAGAAGAAAGGCTCTCTTGTTAAGAATAGTTCAGGAGCTCTGTTTTCCTGCTGGGAACCCTGGTGGTATAGTGGGTTGTGTGTTGGGTCGCAAATCACAAGGTCAGCAGTTTGAACCCACCAGCTCCTCCATGGGAGAAAGATGAAGCTTTTTTACTCTCCTAAAGGGTTAGAGTCTTTGTGGTGAAGAAAGCAAATGTGCCCAACTGAGATAGTTAAGGTTTATTGTGCCAACCTGGCCGATAAACACATGTGAGATTATTTGAAGGGCGGAGGGATAAATGGCTCGGTAAGCCTCGCCTTTCTAGTTCTCGGGTCTCGGCTTTCTAATGGTTAGACCAGGGTGCAGCTGCCTTAGCCAGTTCCCTGCTTCAGCTGGCAAGGCTGACTTCCTGCAAGACATCCCTGAGGAGAAGCCCCATGGACCTACCCCGATGCAGCCCTGGGTGCTGGAGCAGCCGTGTGGAGACCCTGCCAGCACTGAGATGCTTATGTGTCCACTGATTCAGCTTTCCTCCTGCAGTCAGTGTCATTGCGTGTGTTTTGTGAGATGGAGGGGGACTTTGTAGATTAGCGTCGGACATATGGGCTAATGTCGGACTTATGGGTTTGGACAGCACCGGGTTGGGATGTTTTCTTAATGTACATTTACCCTTTATATAAAACTCTCTCTTATATACAAAGGACTTTCTGTGGATGTGTTTCTCTAATGTATCCAAGCTAACACACCAACTATCAAGCAGAATAGTGGCTGGGGTTTAAAGGCTTGTATTCAAACAAGCAGCCATGTAAGTGAGGCATCAACTAAGTGCATGTGGTAGAAGCACACCAACATGGGTGATCCAAAGATGACGATCACAAAATCCAAATACGATGAAGAGGAAAGTGCCAGAACTCAAATTGTGAACACCCGGTTTGTAGAAGGCGCTGGAGGATGGTGGGGCCCAAATCCGCTGCAGACCATCTCGTCCGATTGAGCCTCGGGCAGATCCCCTCCCGCCCGCCACGGGCGGGGCCTTGAGCAGCTTACTATCAGAGTATTGTGAACTTGATTGTGGTGGATTGAACCATGGCATACTTAGAGATTATTTTGAACTTGATTGTGGTGGATTGAACCATGGCATGATACTTAGAGAGTATTGTGAACTTGATTGTGGTGGATTGAACCATGGCATGATACTTAGAGATTATTGTGAACTTGATTGTGGTGGATTGAACCATGGCATGATACTTAGAGAGTATTGTGAATTTGATTGTGGTGGATTGAACCATGGCATGATACTTAGAGAGTATTGTGAACTTGATTGTGGTGGATTGAACCATGGCATGATACTTAGAGAGTATTGTGAACTTGATTGTGGTGGATTGAACCATGGTATGATACTTAGAGATTATTGTAAATTTGATTGTGGTGGATTGAACCATGGTATGATACTTGGTCGGTTGACCTCCCTCTTGACCCAACCTGAATTTGTTCTACACTCAAATACTTGTTCCACGACAGAAATTTCTTCTTTGGCTTTAAAAATATTGTTGGTGATCTTTTCTTACTCTCTTATTTTTATCTTGATATTATTATAATTTTTCTCTTTCTATTCTGTTGTTGTTGTTTCTGTTGGGTTTCCCAGTTTAGGATGCACAGAAGGAGTAGACACACAGTGACAATAACTGATTTAATGGTTCATCGGGGACACGGGGCGAGGGTGGGGTGGGCAGGGAGAGGGGCTTGGGGAGCAAGCAATGAAGGCTGCAGGAGGGAGGGAGTGCTAGAACTGTTTGTGATGATGGATATACAACTTTTAAAAAGTGATTTACTGTGGAAATGTATGATATGTGAATATTATATCAAGAAAACTATTTTTTAAGAGAAAAAAACCCAGTTTGACCAATGGTTACCATGGTGAGGGAGGAAGAGTTGTTGCTTAGGGGGCATTGAGTTTATGTTAACAGTGGTGGAAGAATTTGGAAAAGAGTGTCCATAGTGGCTGTACAACATGGAGAGTATAATCAATGGTACTGAATTATACATGTAGAAGTTGGTAAAATGGAGAATGTTTTGTTGAGTATAGTTTTGACACAATTAAAAATATAATTACATGAATAATTTAAAAAAGAGAGTTCCCGTCTTGGAAACCAAGAGGGCCAGTGCCCCCGTCCTAGAGGTGACGGGACTCAGCATGGACTCAGTGGCAGTGAGGAGGTGGTGGTGTCCTGTGTGTGTGCTTCCTGTGCAGACATACTTAGTCTGTGCGTGAGTCTGTCTGGTGTCAGACTGAAGATGGTGTCAGACTGAGGATCAGCCCACTTGGCATATTAGGGCCCTCAATCCCAGGAAGGAGGCAATAATATTTCGGGGAGAATGTTTTCTTAACGAGGAATTATCATTTCTCTTCTCGAATCATCCTTTGTAGCCAGCGACAAGCAGGGGAGTGGGAGAGGTCAGAGAATGGATTCTAGAGCCGTGTGCCAGGCTGGCAACCCAGCAGGCCTCATGCCATCGGGGTGCAGTCTCCTGTCTGCCACAGGGGTACACACCTTCACAAGCTGATGCGTGGGCTTCAAAAGGTACTATATGGAAAGCACTCAAAGAACTGTCTAGTACAGAAAAAGTGCTGCGTAAGCATTAATCACCATTGCCTAAGCCTCCAACAATCATCATTCCTTCATTGTGCAATGATTTAGTAAACCCGGACTTAATGCCACTCATATAAGACTCGGGCTCTAAATTTAAGGAGCGCACGGTAGAGAGGAAATGGAAGCTAGACAAATACACTCTTTTGACATCAGTTCTGAGACAGGGGTTAACGACTGGAAGTCATGGGCACCCAAAGCTGGTGCTGAACCCGATGGGTGGGGAGTGGCACAGGGCAGGCTTGCAGGAGGCGCTCAATGAGAGCAAGGTAAAGCAGAGGGCCACGTGGAGGAGACTTGCGGGGCCCAGCTGTGTTACTGAACTCCTAGCAGCTGGTCATTCCCCACAAAAAGCCTGCAGAGCCTGTTTTCCTAGGCTAATCACCAGCTAATGAGACCTTCTAAGGAACAGGGCTTCGTACACGCCTCAAGATTTGGAGTTCATCCAGAAGCACAGGCAAATTCCGCAACAGGAGAGGTGGGCTGGGTGTCCTCAGACAGATGTGCCTCGGTTCTATGAAGGTGATCCGAACACACACCTAGACTTTTCCCACGCCAGCTGAAATAATAAAACCCTAGGAGGGGAAGCCATGATCCTCCAGACAGCGGCTCTGTCTTGCTCACTGAGTTGAGGACAGTAGCGAGCACCCAGAAGACATGCGCAGTAGAGATTTGTGGCATGAACGCCTTGCTTGAAAGGATGTATTTGTAAAACACCATTTGCCCACCTTTATTCGTCCTATGTGAGTGAGGCTGACTGCCAAAGTGCGTTGGCTTCTGTCGGAGGGAACTGACAAGGTGGATGTTAGCCAAAGCCCCTTGGATCCTTACATAAAGGATTCAGTAGTTCTTGGGAGGGAACACTGTCATTTTAACTTGGAATAATAAATGGGCGTCTGCTTCGTACTCAGAACTCAGCAAGGAAGGCGGGGCTATAAAACTTGCCCCTCTCCCAGGCATTTAAGATGTAATGGAGAGATAGGAGTCATGCATGAAAGAAGGGTGATCATCACCAAGGTTAATTGTGTGGTAGCCAACAATACATGCCATACGTGCCAGTGTAAGCACAGATGAGTAAACTGACTATGAGATAAACAATGGAGGGTGATTGTTGATAAAGCAAGTGCAATTGCACCTTGAGAACATGTGCTTACAATTACACCTTAACATTTTATTCTCACACAACTGTAGGAGGTAAGCAATGTTATTATCTTCATTTTACAGTGAAACTGAAAGGTACACAAGTCAGAGACATAATCACAGTGGAGGGTTCTAACCGCAGGCAAACTCCAGAGTCTCCCCTGTGTGCAACCATGCAACAACGCCCTGTCCTGCACTATCCCCCGGATCTGCCAAAGATCAGATGACTGTGATCCACGGGCTTTTGTCAGCTGATCGTCAGAAATAGATTACCGGTCTTTCTTTCTCATCCACCTTTAGTCTGGAAGTTTGAGTGAAACCTGCTTGCTCTGCATCCAAGCGAAATGCACGTGTCCACTGCTCGGGCGTGGGGGCTGCCCAGGAACTGCATTGCAGTGTGTCCTGCACGGAAGGTGAGTACGCCAGCTCCGAACGTCGCTGCTGCCTTCAACCCTCCGCTGCCAACTTCATTTATAAACCTTCCTTCAGAAGCGTCCCAGAACAGATGCCAAGATTACATATACAATTTAAAAGTTCATGGAAAATTTTCCATTGCTTTAATTTCAATTTTCAATGAACTTTTTGAAACCACCATCTAGATAAACGTGTGTGTATGAATTGCATGGATAATTACTTCTGATCGGACTACAAAAGGTGGAAGTATAGGAGGATCGGTAGTTGAAAATTTAGCCTGGGTAAGTGAAACAGGAGATCACATAATCGCATTTTCCTAATAGCATTCACTGGAAACACTTTTTCCAACAGCCTTAGCAGCGGCTATCCGTGTGGACCTTGCCAGGTGACCTACATAGGAGTCAGTCACAACATCTGTAGAACAGGCAATGGAAGTTCTCTCTACTCATTTAGAGCATGGCTGACTGCAAGACATTGTCAATTGCTGTTCTGCAAGTTCAACTTGAAGAGCAAATGAAAACAAGTGCACAAAAGTCCAATATTGAATGTAGTCCGCCTGAATTCAGAGATCATCTCGAGAATAGATTGGATGCAGCCATCACTACTGATTGCAGACCACGCAAGTTGTGGGATGACATCAAAGAGCAAAAGTGAAAGGAAAAATGATTTTAAAAAGCTGAACAGAGATTTCAAGGACAACTCTGGAGAAGACAAAAGTGAAACAATGAAATTGACAACGACCTGGAATTTGCAAATCAAAGGGGAAGAATATGTTAAGCATTTCTTAAGTAGAAAGAACTGAAGAAAAAATCAAACTCTGAGTTGAAATATTGAAGTATTCCCCACGGGCAAAACATTGAATAATGTAGTGCTCAATTAAAAATGCGAGGAAGATACTGTACCAAAAAGAATTGGCTGACATTTTGTTTTTTTATGACCAAAAACTGGTGGACTGAAAGAAGTCCAAGATGCACTAAAGGCATTGGCAGGAAACAAGGTGCCAGCGATCGAAGACTTACAGACTGAGATGTTCCAACAAACAGACAGAGCACCGGAAGCATTCTCCGTCTATGGCAAGAAATCTGGAAGACATCTACTTGGCCAACCAACTGGAAGAAATCCATATTTGTGCCCATTACAAAGAAAGATGACCCAACAGAATAAAGAAATTATCAAACAATATTCATATCACACACAAGTGAAATTTTGATCATTCAAAAATGGTTGGGGCAGGACGTCACCAGAGAACTGCCAGAGTTTCAAGCCAGATTCCTAAGAGGACTGTGACCGAGTAGATCAGTGTGATGGCAGATGGATCTTGGCTGTAATCAGAGAACACCAGAAAGATGATGCCCTATGTTATTGACGACTAAAAGGAATTCAGCCATGTAAATCATACTAAGTTATGGATGACATTGTGGAGAATGGGAATCCAGAACACCAATTGTGCTCAGGCCAAACCTGTTCATAGATAGGCAGGGGATACTGATGGTTAGAAATCAGGAGTGGCATGCATCCGGGTGGTAGCCTTTCATCGTACTTACTCAACCTGTTTGCAGAGCAGATAATCTGAGAAACCATATAAAGAACTTGGCACCTGGTTTGGAAGAAGACTTAGACAATCTGCGATAACCATTTGACACCACCTTGTTTGCTCCAAGTGAAGAGGACTTGAAACAATTCATGATGAAGTTCAAAGACCAGAGTCTTCAGCATGCCTTACACTTCAACGTGAAGCAAAGAAAACATTCTCACAATGGAACTGTAAGAAATAGTGTGAATCATCTGACCTCTTGCCTCTCAAGGGGGAAAGAGAATCACCATTGGCAGGATTAGCTTCCTAAGGCCAAGGCCTAAGACCAATTCCACCCTCCAACCTTCCTTACCAAGTCTGACGGCCACCATCCCTCCCAAGGCGCTCTCTCCTTCTCTGCTGGGTTCCATAGCTCATTCCGATGACCCCAGAGAACTCAAAGACCGACTCAGGATTACAGGCTTGACTAGGGAGGTTAATAGGTGACACTAAAGGGTCAGACTTGCTCAGGATACCATGCTTCCCGTCAGGACAGCTTGTCCTTAGTTAGACACCTCTTTCTCTGGTCTTTGGCCTCTAAGCCACATGACCCTGTGGTCTCTGCCCTGCTCGGGCAATGTTACAAAGCTTTTCAAATTCCAAAATGCCTGAAAGTTAGCCCACTCTAGCTCCATGGGTCAGCAAATTTAGTTGTCCCCAATTAAGTGCCTACAAGTACTTTGTTTTGCAAACGAACCACCTTGGCAAAGGCACTGAGCTTTCACTCACTCTGCGTGCTGTGTGGGAGCCAGGAAACCCACTGCCCTGTCTCACGGCAGGCTCCTGGCTCTGCTGTAGCTCCACTACCACTCTTCTCTTACTTTTCTCATGTTCAAGTTTCTGTCTCCGGATAAAGGAGGCTCAGTACATCGTGGTCCAAAGGACAAGCTCCACTTCTGGCTCTTCATTCTTGATGGTAGTGAGAACCCCCTATCTCCTGCTTCCGAAATGGCTCATCGTATACCCAGCAGGATGGCAAAATCGACCAGTCTCCAAGTTAGGGTTCCAAGTTTTTACAATCACAGTGAACCCAACGAATGATCACTCACAACTGAATCGTATAATCCTGTCAGCACCTTCTGCCACCTCCTCTTACCCTGACCCATGAGTAAAAACTCACCTAGTAGGAGTTACAAAGGCTGTGACTAGACCAGCCCTATCAAATAATTCACTGCACCATATGGGCCAATAAGCAGCATCATGATAAATGGATTAAAGTTTCAAGGGTTTCATGTTAATTGGGTCTACAGTCATCACCATGGAAGCAGCAGTCAAGAAATCAAACGCCATGTTGCGTTGGCTAAATCTGCTGCTAAACACCTCTTTACAGTGTTCAAATGCAAAGATTGTGAGGAAGCTTCAGAACTGGGCAGTTTTTATTCTGATTAACATGGAGTTACTATGAGCCGGAATCAACTTGATGATGGCTAATAAAGACACATAAACATATATAACGCTCTCTCCCCCTATATGTATGTAGATATACACTGTGTCTCCATTAGGAAAACCACGGCCATCGAGTGGGTTCTGACTCACAGTGATCCTACAGGGAGAGTAGAACTGCTCCTTTAAGGAGCACACAGCCTCTTCTTTCTCCCATGGGATGGTTGGTGGGTTTGAACTGCTAACCTTGTCATTAGCAGCCCAACACTTAACACACCACACCACAGCATGATGGAAAATTCTGAAAGCAGTCAAATTTAGGAGCCAGGATTTGTGAAAGCTGCCTTTCTTTCGCTTTTAGCAAGGCAATAGTAAAGCCAAGCAACTCAAAGGCAAATGAAGCATCTGAAATGGATTCTTTTTAAATACGTTTCAGATACTCTGTAACCCGTCAATGTCACCTATACGCACCCTCACCGAGCTGAGAGCTGCAAGCATGAAGCACTCTCATCACTTCACAAACCATTTCCTCGGCAATCTTTTGAAAGAATACGTTTAGGTGGGGTCAAAATAGTACTTTAATCTACGATCAGGATCCAAGGAAATTAAAATGCAAAGTTGGAGACAGAAATGGAAAACTAGTCTGGTGGCCAATTATAAACACTCAAAACGGAGTGGAAAAATTCTTTCCTGTTATGTTGACCACATTCCTCCCTGAAATAATATGACTCTCAGTTGAATAAGCCTTATAATATGTGCTTATTTATCTAGAATGGCTGGAAAATGGGGCCGCCTACTTAATTTTATTTTCTGGATGAGTTCTCAGATGCACCAGTCAAGAATTTCTATTTTAAAATCGCTTGACTACTCTGAGGGCATTTAACATGTTGTTTAATTCGGAAGTCAAACACAGAGGATCGGGGGAACCTCAGATCATTGTTGCTGCTCCTGGAGGCCAACGTCCTCAAGGCCTTCAAAGGCTCCTGCTTCTTTTTCTTCCTCCTGTGGCTCAGCGGGTTCCAGGCCCTTTTCTCTGCTTCTGGAAGCCTCCTAGAACCTTCTCTCAATATGCATTTTCCCCGGCAACTTCCCTGCCAAGACACACTCCGATGCATCTTCTCAGCACTCAGCTCTCTGCGGGACTCTCCTCAGCAATGACTTCCTGGGCCACCCCTCTGCAGCAGGGCACACGGACGCTCTAGACTGACTGTCTCAAGGCTGCTCGTCGCTCCCTGTCATTATGCTCTTTATCCCTTGTGCTTGGTCATGGCTTGTGCTCCGTTCGTTCATCATTGGCTTGAAAGCCCATTAAGAAAGGAACCGTAACCATCTCACTTAGCACTGCATTCCCCAGTCTTACTACAGCCCCCAGGACACAAGAGGCACTCAGTAACTACGTATGTCCATATATTTCTTACACATGTTTTATTCTGGTGGACACATGTGCACCAGAACGTTGGCCAGCACACTTTCTACATTTATCCTTCACTGACAAGGATTATAGTTTCTCATGTCCTACCACTACTGTTCTGCTCTCCCCCAAAGGCCCCCCCACTTTTAACAGAAATTCCCTGCTCTCCAGAAAACCCTCCCTACTTCCGGCCCTTCCCACCCC
>NW_022104341.1:23821695-23822613 GCF_000313985.2 Echinops telfairi
TTATTTCATGTAAGTTTGATAATACAGTATTGATCCCTTTTTCACGGACTTGTTTTGCACAATATCATGTTGCCGAGGTCCATCCATATTGTGGCGTGCATCAGAACTCTGGTGACTATATACCATGTTCTGTTTATTCCCTCATCTCCTGATGGACATGTCAGTTGTACCAACAAATAGTTAATGAAGGAATCAAATGAAATCAAGTGGCCTCAGTGGCAAGGCCCCCTGATGCTTTCTGTAAGCCACGTTCAGTCATCAACTTGCAACTTTTCATTCACGTATTAGACGGTTGGTTGGGTGACTGGTTAGTGTGCACAACGTGTGGGAGCGACAACAATGAACAAAGCCATTCCTGCCGTCCAGGACTTTATAATCCACAGGAAAGTGAAAAAGTAAAGGAAACAAACAAAAAGACTCGTTGAGTTTTCTGTGAATTATATTAGTATTTTTAATGATATGGAACTAAATGGTAATCTTCCAAAGGTATTCATGGCCAAAAAGTAAACCATGTATTTAAAGAAACAAGTGCTAAACAACTTCCTGCCTAATCTGGAAATCCTCTCCTTTGTTAGAACAGATTGTGATTTCATCAGCAATGTTTCTGGAAGCCTCGGGGAACTGCATTTCAGTCGGAACCTCTGGCCTTTACAGTTCAAAGCAAAAACAAAAACAAAATTTATGAAGCGTTGGGCTGCTAACAGCAGGGCTGGCAGTTCTAAACCACCAGCTGCTCTGCAGGAGAAAGATGAGGCTTTCTGTTCTCATAGAGTTACCGTTTTAGAAACAAAGCCCACATGGAAGAAGCACACCAGCCTGTGAGGTCACAAGGCATCGAAGGGATCAGGTATCAGGCATCAAAGACCAAAAAAAAAATCTTATCATTGCGAATGAGAGGGAGTGCGGAGTGGGGACCCA
>NW_022104341.1:23823032-23825785 GCF_000313985.2 Echinops telfairi
AATAATTTATAAATTATCAAGGGTTCATGAGGGAGGGGGAAGCAGGGAGGGAGGGGGAAAATGAGGAGCTGATACCAAGGGCTCAAGTAGAAAGCAAGTATTTTGAGAATGATGATGGCAACAAATGTACAAAAGTGCTTGACACAATGGATGGATGTGTGGATTGTGATAAGAATTGTACGAACCCCCAATAGAATGATTTTTTAAAATAAATAAATAAGTAAATTTTAGGGGGTGGGGGGAAGAGAGTTACAGTTTTGGGAACCCACAGGAGCAGTTCTACCCTGCCCTATAGGACTCCCTTAACTGTAAACTAAATCCCCAAGTTACATGGGCCCTTTCCAACAGACCTTTTTAAAATGATGCAAAGCAAGGAGGTTATTTTTTCTTATTTTTTCAGTTTTTTAAAAATCATTTTATTAGGGGCTCATACAACTCATCACAATCCATACATACATCCATTGTGTCGAGCACATTTGTACATCTATTGCCGTCATCATTTTCAAAACATTTGCTTTCTACTTGAGCCCTTGGTATCAGCTCCTCATTTTTTCCCCTCCTCCCCATGAACCCTTGATAATTTATAAATTATTATTATTTTGTCATGTCTAACCCTGTCCAACATCTCCCTTCATCCACTTTTGTGTTGTCTGTCCCCCAGGGAGGCGGTTATATGTAGATCCATGTAATCGTTTCCCCTTTCTACCCCAAGCAAGGAGGTTATCTTGAGGACAAAGGTGTGCCCGACCCATGCCACGATATTTCCAGTCTCCTCATTCACAGGTGAAAGTTGGACGTCTAACAAGGAGGAGCGAAGAAGAAATGATGCGCATGAATGATGGTGCCGTCCAAGGATCTCGAGGGTCCCGTGAGTTGCCCAAAAAACACATTTGCCTGGAAGACGTACAGCCAGGATGCTCCCTAAAGGCAGAGCTGACAGACTGCGTCTCATGGTGCATGAGACGATACTTTGGACGTGTTGTCTGAAGAGACCAGGCCCTGGAGAAGGGCGTCATGCTTGGTACAGGAGACTTAGCACAGTGTCTGGGACAATGGACGTGCAGAGGGTGCTCCCTTCTGTGGTACATGGGTCGCTGTAAAGAGGAACCTTCTCGATGGCACCTGACAATAACCACACAACAGATCTGTATATTACACCTACTCTGTCCTACAGGGTTGACATAAGTAGAAATCAGCTTGATGGCAGTGAATTTGAGGGGTTTTTGTTTTTTGCTAAGAGTTAGGTTGGCACAGTGGCTACTCAGCTACTAACGGAAAGGTTGGCGGTTTGAACCCATCAGCCGCTCTGTGGGTAAAAGATGTGGCAGCCTTGAAATTGTCGAGGTCATACTATAGGGTCATGGTGAGTTGGCATTGACTCAAGGACTATAGGTTTGGCTTCTTTGGTGTTGTGATACCACTTTAAATGGAGTCATCTAAGGGTTTTGATAAGCAACAAAGAAGGGTAGCACTTGACCCTGGAATGAGGTCGTTTGATACCTCCAAGAGATGGCTGAGCTGTGGTGCTAATCCTACTGTCATCTTTACAGGCGAAGACATTTGTTTTAAAACAGGCTGCTACTCAAGGGCTTAACTGTTTGTGCCACCCAGGAAAGACATTTCAAGCAAGATAAAAGTAAAAAGAATGGAGGGAAAGTGGGGCGAGAAAGGGGAAGAAAATCAGAGAAAGGGAGAGAATGGATATGGGAATAAAGAGAAGAAAGGAGGAGAGAAAGGAGAGGCAGAAGCGGTGAATGGCAGCAGTGAACAACTTCTTCCCTGCGACCAGAAGAAGCGCCGCTGGCTGCCAGCTCTGGCTTGTCTCTCTGCCTCTTGCAAGCGCATCAGTGCATATATAAATATAGTTACAGTTTTATTGGCACTTATTATCCACAAACCATATCATTCGTTTGTTCATTCATATCAAGAAGAACTGTACAATCGTTTCCACAATGGTTTTTAGAACACTTCTCTCTCTCTCTTTTTATGGTTAAATCGCTTTAAAAATGAGTTGTGTAATCACAATCAGTTCTTGTGCTTCATTGTTTGCTCCCCATATCCTCTCACCCTTCCTGTCTCCCACCCCCACCCCACATCCCTATAAACCCTGCATCAGTTATTAGCTCTGAGTCTACTCCTCCTGTGCTTTACAAACTGGAAAAACCATCAGAAAATACAAAAAACAAAATTAAATGTCGCGACTCTTTAATACAGTTCCTCCTAACCATAAAATTATTTTCGGTGCTACTTCATAGCTGTAATTTTGCTGCTGTTATGAATGAGGCAACCCCTGTGAAAGGGTCATTCGACCCCCAAAGGGTCGCGACCCACAGGTTGAGAACCGCTGCTGTAAGGATTCCTGCCTAGGGGATCCAGAGAGGCAGTTCTGCTCTGTCCCATGGGGCTGAGAGAACAAGAGCCACAGCCACCCTTCTGTGCTTCTGCCACCGAACATGGGTGCTCTACACCTCCTGCCCCCGGTCACCCCGCTTCCCTCCCGCACTCAATCGGGTGCTATCGACCGGGCCTGTGGTCTGGGTGGTCTCCCAGGGAAGGACCAACTGGAAGAGGGTCTTTTCCTCCGCCTGCCTTTTCCTTGCTGTGGTTGTTCACCTTCTCTTTGCTTTCTGGGTTCGTTTCAATGATTCCCGTTGCTCTTCTTTCTGGGTTCACTTGCTTCGGCGTTTTTTCTCCAAATCTGAGTGAACCCAGAGAGTGGCTTTAATTTTTCTGTTCTTTTCCACCCCCTTTCT
>NW_022104341.1:23827114-23828316 GCF_000313985.2 Echinops telfairi
CTTCATTCTTAATCCTCTCAAGTCCCAAATTGACATCAGATTATGTAACCACCACAACTACTGCATGTCAGATTCAATATAGTGTTGAGAAATGAAATAATGCTTAAACACAGGTTTCTGCCCTAAATCTACTTGCAGTCTAAGGGAGATTGACATGTAAACAAATAAACTACAATGTATTTTGCTATATGCAGAAGCCCTGGAGGTGTAGTGGGTTACACGTTCAACTGTTAATCACAATGGCAGCAGTTTGAAACCACCAGCCACTCCTTGGGGAAAGGACAAGGTTTTCTATTCCTGTAAAGAGTTACAGTCTCAGAAACCAACAAGGGCATTTAGTTCTGCCCTCTCCTATTGTGTCGCTACGAGATGACATTGATTGGATGGCAGTGAGTCTGGTTTTCGGGTTATGTTATACGCAGGAGGCTGTGTGGGTTATGTGTTGGGCTGTTAACCGCAAAGGCAGCAGTTCAAAACCATCAGCTACACCCCTGGAGAAAGAAGCAGTGTTCTACTCCCCTGAAGAGTTACAGTTTTAGCCTCTCCTCTAGGGTCCCTCTGAGTTGGAATTGCTTTGATGGCAATGAATTTGCTTTTTGGTGTTACATGAAATAATAGGATCATGTACAAAATAGGACACAGAAAAAGGTGTGTGAAGCCGTCTACTGGAGGACTATGATACAAAGAAGGCTTCTTGGAGGAGCTGATATCTGAATTGGATTTTGAAGGGTAATGTTAATCAATAATTTGAAGAAAATAGTGTCTGTTGAGGTCCCAAAGTGTGAAATAGCGTGGGCAATCCAGAACTGCTTCTAGAGGGGAAGCTCAAGGCTAGAAATGACGGCTGAGGAGGTTGGAGAAGCAAGGAGAAGCCAGATACTATTGGTAGTAATCATGGCGATAGTGACCAGGTTTGGGGTCATTGCTTCTGCCAGACACATAAGTAAATACTTTGCATCCATCCTATCTTGAAATGCTCTTTACAACTATCCTATGAACCAAAATGCTTGGGTTTGGCCACTACGATTTTTAAGGAGGGTGGACCCCCTGATCCCATGGGTATTTAGAAAAGAGGGAAGGCTGAAGGCACGATGCCCTTCAGTGGCAAGTAATAAGAGCCTCTTCTGGACAGTGATGGGAACAGAGGGAAGGGGATGTACTTAAAAGGAATTGACACTGGACATCCCCGTACAGAAGGGTCG
>NW_022104341.1:23829139-23830709 GCF_000313985.2 Echinops telfairi
AGGCTGTCTGTTCCCATGCAGATTTAAAGTCTCACAAACCTTATCTATTGGGTTGTCTGAGAATCAACTTGATGACTTGGTTGGGTTTGGGGATCAAAAAAAGAACAGGAAATAATTAATGAAAAGTAAGCACAGGGGCTCCGAAAGGGCCCATGGAAACGAGAGGGCTCTTATAAAGTACAATTGAAAGAGAAGTGTGTCGTGTGTGTGTGTGTGTGTGTGTGTACACAATTCTATTTGATTATGTTTAACCCACGGCCATTGAGTTGATTTCATTGCAACCCTATAAGGGTTTCTGAGAGTATAAAGTTTATGGGAGCAGAGAACCTCATCTTTCTCTCATAGAGTGGGCAACTATCAAAATTCTGCAGTAAACAATAACAACAACAACAACAAAAGGAGCCAACAAGCCCACCAGGCATGGTTTCAGACTCTTGGGGAATCTGAGATATTAGTTTTTGAGAAACTATTTAAAAACAGGATTTCAAATTCCAATTCTGCTGTTAAGCATCTGATCTTGGGCCAAATTGTGCACCTTGACTCACAAAATCTTACTGTCTGGTTATGAAGCGGGAACCGGTGGCATTTACCTTCACGTAGTTGTTGTGAGGGATGAGAGTTACGTAGTTCACGGGGCCCTGTAGACCATCTTCTAAACAGACGCACGCTCGAGGCGGAAATGGAGCATTGCTTACACTCCTCAGCAGCGATTTCTGAGACAGAAGAAAAAATGAAAATGATTATTCGTAGAACTCCTTCCTTTTACTCTCAAAAATGTCCCCGTCTGGGCGATCAATCGGGTAATCAATCCCATGACCCCATAGCGCTCCTCCAAAAGCACTGAGCACAGGCGTGCTCAGAAGTTTCTTCGTCCCCCGGAGCTTCCCAGGCCTCTGCCTTTCGCAGCGGTGTCCTCCGCGGGTCTCTGGCGCGGTGGAGAGCCGAGGTGTGCGTTCCCACACCTCCTGAAAGCTAATCCTGGTGACCTGCGGTATGGCACTGCGACCCACACATTTGTATGTGTTGAATGAATATTTTCTCTTTTTTCAATTAGTGAGAGTTTAGAAGACTTTAGTAGACTTCTTTAAGAACATTTATTTCATTTCAACATGGGCTGTATGTTGTAGGAGTTCTCTAGTTAAACCTCTTAAGATTGCTGGTCACACCATACTAGTTGTTTTCTAACAAATTTTACCGAAACTTGAACAGCACTGACACATTTTACTATGAGAACTTGGTCCAGGTTTTCTAAATTTATCCTGACTGTGATAAGCTAAAGATGTATACGCTAATCCCCTGGATGGCACCAAACAAGGAAAACAAACCAAACCAGATGCCACCTAGTTGGTTCTGACTCATGGCAACCTCCTGTGTTCTAGAGTAGAAGTGAGACCCACAGGGTCCCACAGCGACATTTGACTGCCATCTTTATTGAAGCAGACCACCAGGCCTTTAATCCGCAGCACTTACCAGTAAAACAACAAAATGAAAAATTATGACTAATAAGCCAGCAAAGGAAACTCTATTTCATCATTTTAAAAAGTCAAATAATCTACTAGAAGCCATTGGG
>NW_022104341.1:23831677-23833348 GCF_000313985.2 Echinops telfairi
GTAACCACTACACCATCAGGACTCCTTGATATTGAAATAATATTGAACATAAACATGATGATGATTCTGTTATCTGGACAAATTCACTTGTCTTCCTTGTGAACGCCACTGTGACTGACAGGCAAGTGAATTTATCCAGTGAACAGAATAATCATCATGTTCTTATTCAATATTATTACAATGTCAATTGTTCCCAAGTTGATGTACGTAATGAATGTAATCCTAGTCAAATCCTTGCAGAAACTTGTGTAGAAATTGAAAAATTGATTATAGATTTCTATAAAAATGTAAACGGCCTAGATTGTCCAAAAAATGCAGAAAAGATGAATAATATTGGAGGAATAATATTACCTAATTTTAAGACTTATGATAGCGTTAAAATATATTATAAAATTCAAAACTAAAAAAAAAAATTCAAAACTATAAATAATCAGGTCATTGTAGTATTGGAATAAGATAGACGAATGGAACAAGTTTAAACTTCTAAAAATAGATTCATATATATGGACAATAGATTTCTGAAAAGAGTACAAAGACAAGTCAGTGGAGAGAAGATAATGTTTTCAACAAATTCTATTGAAGCAGTTGAGTATTCACATGTAAACAAAATGAACTTCAATCCATACCTTTATCATAGGCAAAATGAACTCAGAGTGGATTACAGACCTAAAAGTATATCCTGAACTATAAAACATAGATGACAACTTTCATAATCTTGGATTAGGTAAAGGATTCTCAAACAGGACAAAGAAAACACTATTCATAAAATCGATAAATTGGATATCATGAAAATCATAGGCGTTTGCTCTTCAAAAGCTACTGTAAGAGACTAAACAACAAGCCAGGAACTGAGATAGAATATTCTTAAATCACAAGGGACTGAGTCAAAAATATCCAAAAGTAAATAAAAAAATACTGCTACAAAATCATGGGAAACTTTATAAGACAAAAATATAATCATGTGGAGCTACTATTCCCTGGCACATCCTCTGTTAGTGTCTGAATGCACTTCTGAAGGTAGTGTGTCCGTCTTTCCTACACTTTCTGGGGGAATTCTGCACTCTTCAATTTACACTATATCAAAACAGAAGGTTAGCATCTTGGAAAGACACAAATCATATGCCTTTTAGGTGTTCTTTGAGTTTGAACAATCAAAAGAAGTCTGAAAGGACAAGGGTTTTCCTAATAGAATTCTCTCATTCCTTCCTATGCTTAAAAAATGAAGGGGGTCATTGTTGTGACAGGAAAAGAAAAATCTTCCAAGAGACTTTCCATCAATTTCTTCCTGCACCTTTTCTTCCCGAGACCCATCAGGAAGAGAGGAAAAAGGAGTCAGTGGAAATCTTCCTGTGGCCCACTCGCTCTGACGCTAAATCACCTCACCTCACTGTCAGCAAATCGATGCCACCCTCAGCAACTCTCTGTAGATCCCGGAAAACATGTAAGCCAGCCACGTCATCTCTGTGTTTTAGATATCCAATTTCTGAATTGCCTATCCCTGTCAATCCAGTCCATCACTTGAGGGTCACTTTGTCCTACTGTAGTGGCTTGTGTGTTGGCGTGATGCTGGAAGCTATGCCACCAGCATTTCAAATGCCAGCAGGCTCACCCAAAGTGAATAGGTTTCAGCAGAGCTTCCAGAATAAGAAGAGACAGTGAAGAAGGATTTAG
>NW_022104341.1:23834366-23838926 GCF_000313985.2 Echinops telfairi
AAAAAAAAAAAAATTTAATTTATTTTATTTTATTTTTCTTAATTCTTAACATATAGATATGAGTATTTAGTTCTATTCCCCTCTCATTATACATATATTCACATATGTACATGCCTGTTTTTAGACTGCTATAAATGTCCTTTTATGTATACTTGGCAAGCATTTTCAAATACTGAAAGCCTAAACAAAGCAGAACATTGAGATACTGCCAAAGGATGGGCTCCTTAGGTCTGAGGGCACTCAAAATGTGACTGAAGAGGAGATGATGTCTTGGAAGGAAGTTGACCATGGTGAGATGAGTCCCCTAAGGCCTGGACAAGGCTCCAGGAATTGACAGAATAGTCAGTGAAAAGTTTCAGCAAGCAGAAGAAGCACTGGAAGAACTCACGCATCTATGCCAGCTAATTTGGAAGACAGCTACTTGGCCAACTGACTGGGAGAGATCCATATTTGTGCCCATTCCAAGGAAAGGTGACTTAACAGACTACTCAAACTATACACAATATTATTGATATTGTAGGCAAGTTAAATTTTACTGAAGATCATCCAACAATGGTTGCAGCGGTATATTGACAAGGAACTGCCAGAAGTTCAAGCTGGACTCAAAAGAGGACGTGGAAGAAGAGATCTCATTGCTGGTGTCAGATGGAGTTTGACTCAAAGCAGAGAATACTAGAAGGATGTTTACTTGTGTTTCCTTGATGATGCAAAGGCATTCAACTGTGTGAACCATAATGAACTGTGGATAACCTTGAGTGAATGGGAACTCCAGATCACTACATTGTGCTCATTCAGAACTTGTCATGGATCAAGAAGCAGTTGTGCAAATAGAACAAGGGAATACTTCAGGAAAGATATGTGCCAGGGTTGTGTTCTCTCAGCCTATTGCTCGATCTATATAAGAGAAGCTGGATATGAAGAAAATGTGGCATGAGGAGGAAGGCTTCTTAGCAACCTACGGTATGGAGGTGCCACAACCTTGCTTGCTGGGAGTGAGAAGGAAGTGAGGCACTTGCCGATGAAGATCAAGGATTGTACCTTCGGTATGGATTACAACTCAATGTAAGAAGACCAACATGCTCACAACTAGACTAAAAGGAAACATCATGATAAATGGAGAAATATTTGAAGTTGTTCAGGATTTTACCTTGCTTGGATCCACAACTAATGCTCATAGAAGCAGCGGTCAAGAGATCAAAAGACATTGCATTAGGTAATTCTGCTGCACAAGACCTCTTTAGGGTATTGAAGAGTAAGGCTGTGACTTTGAGGACTAAGGTGTGCCTGACCCAAGCCATGGTATTCTCCACTGCTTCACATGCATGCAAAAGCTGGACATTGAATAAGGAAAACTAGAAGAATAGATGCAGTCTAATTGTGATGCTGGAAAAGAATACTGAAAGTACCATGGACTATAAAAATACAAACCAATCTGTCTTGGAAGAAGTAGGGCCAAAGTGCTCCCTAGAAGCCAGGATGGTGTGATAGTTTTTTGTGCCAACAGGGCTCCAGTAGGAACGTGTGGGCAGAGTTTAGGCTTTCAGTCAGCTCACAGCTTGGTTGTAGGTTGACCAAGATAAATGGCTCCCTGGAGGCAGGCCACTCTCTCTGCTTTCACCTTCCCGTTGACAAGCCATGAAGAGCCACACTGAGACCTTCAAGAGCCCTGGAAATGCTTCCACTGCCACTGGATCCACAAGACTTTGGACCCGCTGGCCTGTGATCTTCCTGCATTTTGCTTCATTGCATGTGCTGTGTAAGTCTGAAGAGGAATTTATGGACTAGTATCGAATTTATGGGCTAATATCAGACTTAAGGACTTGGTTGTGACATTTTCTTAATATAAAATCAAGAGGCAGTTGTGATATGAAGCTCTTTCTTATACATATATGAGTGTCTCTGCATTTGTTCCTCTAGTCAACCCAGCCTATCACAGATGGTAAGACTTTGTCTTATATACTTTGGACTATTGTCAGGAGAGACCAGTCCCTGGATGTGATAGTTACCTCATCTGGTGTCAGTTTGAGAATTAAGAGTGTTGGGGTGGAGTCCAGTCTGTCAGTCGGATCATAGCCAGTGAGGCCTCTGTGTGGGCATGGTCTTCTCCTGAGAATTCTGGGAAATCCTGTATTTTCCTCCTTGGAGGTGGAAGAGACACCTGTCTCTCTCTGCTGACTCCCCGCAAGGTATCCTTGAGGAGAAACCACATGGACCTACCCTGATGCAGCCCTAGAAGCTGGAGAAAGCCATGAGGAGACCCCTGCTAGCGCTGAGATGCTTACAATGCCACTGAATCCAAAGACTTTCTACCCACTGGCTTGTGATCATCCTGCACTCTGTCATTGCATGTGTTTCGTGAGTCTAAAGAGGATTCTATAGATTGGATCACACATACGGGCTACTATCAGACTTACGGACTTGATCTGCACTGGGCTGGGACGTTTGCTCAATATTCAACTGCTCTGGTATATACAATTTTTTCTTATACACATATGCGTGTTTGTGAATTTTTTTCTCTAGTCTACCCGGACTAACACACTGGAGAAGAAAATCACATTGGGTAAAGTGGAACAGCGGCTAAAAAGAGGAAGGCTCTCCACACAAGGAATTGACAACATGGTTCATCAAGGGGCTCAGGCATAGGAACAATTGTGTGGATGTTCCAATACCGTGCAGTGTTTTGTTCTGTTGTGCATATGGGGCACTCCGGGTCAGAGCCGGCCAGATGGCACCTAACAACAACAACAACATGATCCAGTACTCTGAGAAGACAGGCACATTCTTTAATCTAATGAAGCTTCATTCTATTTGGAACTTTGAGCATCTAAATCCACAAGCAAAGCCCACTATTAACTAATCAGAGCATCCATGAAGACTGCTCACCGGGGCAACATTGGAATTTTATGAGTCAGGTGTGATTATCAACAGGGTTAATGGTGATTCTAAAAACTGTAATTGTCAAACCTGTAACTGAAAGAGGGAGAAGCTAATTATTCATGTATGAAAAATATAATGGGTAGAAGGGTCAGATTTAACATGACTCTTCTATTCTTAATTCTATCAGTGATGTGCTGTAAAGTCTAGCCTCTACATCTATAGTTATAATCCATTTTGGAGAGAGTTCTCATTTATGCTAATGGACAGGTTAAGGTAGGGTATTTGCTGACTCAAGCCATTGCCCTTTGTTTCCTTGGGGTGTATTGTGCTGAAAGACAAAAGACACACTTCCGGACAGCTGGGCACCATCTGGTTTCTTCACCACACTTTGCTATGGCACCTATATCTTCAGGGCCATGTCACAAGAACTAATTGTTCCTATCTTAGCGGTATGGTCAGGCAAATGCTCTATATTGACTAATATTATGATGGTTTCTATACGTCTTTGGTTCACTTTTAGAGGTCCCTTTATCATTTTGTGGTAGTACATTATAGATCATCCCTAGCGGCTTATATTAATGCTACTGATGGTAAAATTATTATAGTCCCTGGTAAAGCACTGTTGTGCAAAGGATTTATGTCCTATGTTGTAGGACATCTAATTAGTCTCTAATATTTTTGTTAACTTGTATGTCTTTTTAATTTGGGTGATTGGACACTAAATTGGAGATATGACAATACTTTCGGTTACATCTTTATATGCTATGGATGATAGTGGAAACCCAAAATCTATTTGCAGGGTCGCTACATGAACTGAGTCCCCAGTGAATCACCGCTACCACAAAGCAGGAATGTGAACAGCCGTAATGTTAGACAAGGAGCATTGTAAAGAGAATCTTACTAAACTGTCTCAAATCACCATTTATTGGGTGACCTCAAATCAACGGGTCTGAATCCACCCATAGTCCTATGACCACCAATTCCCTAACCTTGTGATAGCAATCCTCTGTTCCTTCTCCAAGAGTGTATTCCAGTCTTCAAGGGAATATTTCAGTTCCTTAGTACTGCTAGAAGTGAATTCAAGGCAGAGTTCACTTCACCCAGTGGGATTTCCAATTTGGGTCCTTCTTGTGTAGTCTATGAAGGCTGCTGTGTATCTTGAAAGTACAGAGTTCAATGTCGCAGTCTTTCATAGGATGTTGCCCAGGTCATCAGGGGTTGGTTGGAAACGAGGCCAAGAGGTTATTAAAGGCATGTCTCAAAACAAGCAGCCACCTAATTGAAGAATCAGTTAGTCCCACAGAGTAGAGGCACACAGGCATGTGTGATCTGAGGATTAAAAACAATAAGATTCAAACCCACAGGAGGGAATAGTGCTAGTGCCTAAATTCTAAACACCTGGTTTGCAGAATGCTATGCATGATAGTGAAAACCCAAAATCCATTCTATGTGGATTGAGTTCTTGATAGATCCCCATTCCCCACAGACTAGGAATGTGAACAGCCCTGTCCTTAATAAATGAACTTTCTCTGGAATGTATCTCCTTGCCACTAAATCTCTCTTTGGATCCACTTCCAATATAGCCTATAAATTTAATATCATTTGCCTTTCTTTATATTGAAGTTGTATTAGTCTGGGTACTTTGGAGAAATAAATCCACAGCAACTCATGTATAAGAGAGTT
>NW_022104341.1:23839294-23843092 GCF_000313985.2 Echinops telfairi
AAAGGCGAAGCTTCACCACCCATTTATCCCTCCGCCTTTCAATTAGCCCCAAATGTGATTATCGGCCAGGCTGGCACAATTAACTAACTCAGAAGTCTTTCACTGTTTCATATGATCATTGTTGCTGGCTCTTTTTTGTTTTTTTGTCCTTATTTCCTATGTTTTTCTGTATAGGAAAGCCAGGATTTATGGAGACAGTAACTGAGATAATGGTTACCTGGGGGCATGAAAGGAGAGGGGCAGAGATTGGAAGTCAACACCAGTGGGTACAAGTACAAAGAACACGTTCCAAAGTTGGTTGTGATGATGACTACACAGCCCTTCTTAATACAATCGAACCATTGAATTACATGCTATGTTAGTTAGATCTCAGTAAAACAAAATTTTAAAAATTACAACTTCTATCAAAGCTATACAACTGTGTAGAAAGAGCCATCTTTGAGGCAGAGAGCTAGAGAATGTGGGGACCTTCAAGAAAGAACTGCCAGTGGAGCCCCTTCAATATCCCTGTCTCAAGTGGTAGGCCCCAGAAGCCTTGGGCTGCTAACGGCAAGGTAGTGGTTCAAAAATTAATACATAAAGTGGCATGCACCCAAGGCTGAGACATGCGGACCACGGGCCAGAGCACAGGAGATGGAGCAGAGTGCCCTGTGCACTGGCCGCCCCACAGACTTGCAATTCTAAGACGGATGCCAAGGGACCACACGGCTGAGAGGTTGTGGACCAGAGGGAGAGACTTGGTAGCTGGCTGAGGAGAGGCACTACTGTGGCCCAAGGACTGTATCTTACTGTTTACCGATCCCAATTTGAGGGAACCTCTTAACTTCCCTAATAAACTCTCATAATTATGAGTTTTGTTTGCGAGTTTAAGGTGGCCCACTGCAGCGAATTATCAAACCCAGCAGAAAAGTTGTGTCATGGGAGGAAAAGTGGGTGCCTTGTGGCAATTGGCCTTGGGCTGGTGTAGAGATGGATTCTCTTTCTCCCTACTGAAGCTGGAGGATGCCAGATGTGGCCCTGGAGCTGATTTTTTGACTTATCAAATTATATATATTTCATTATATGTACAAGATGCAATGGCCAGTTTGTCATATGTCAGTTATACTCAATAAAGATTTTAGTATATTATCCCATATTTCTGAGATTTCCCTTATTCTATTCTTAAATATAGCATTTTGTATTCCTATACAAGGAATAAAGTTACCCATGAATGTAGCCATTGGCACATAATAGAATCCAATAGAACCAAGAATACTATACATAAAAATGTCAGAAAGCATTTCAAGCCCTGTGGAAAGATTGATGCAGTAAATGTGACTGGTTCTTTTAAAATTATATGAACAGGCAAGTCACATGGATCACTGCTGATGACATTTCAACACAATAGCCCATTGCCACTAAGTTGATTCAGACTCATGTTGCTGTGGTTCGGTGCCACCGAGTTGGTTCCAACTCATAGAACCACCACGTACCATAGAGTGAAGCACGGCCAGTCCTGTGTCATCTTCTCAGTTGTTCCCATGCTTGTCGACTGCTGTAGCTGCTATGTCAATCCACCCCACTGAGGGCCCTTCTCTTTATCGCTCCCCTAGCAGAGGTCTTATAGTGACCCTAAGACATGACCATTCATGTTTATCATGTGGGTTCAATGTTCATAAGGAAGTTGTGGTTACCTGTTATAGAGTGAGTAACACAGTGCTCAGCCTTGTGCTGGGGAAACCCATGTGCCATCCCTGTGCTTGCCTGTGGACCAGGCCACTGTGGTCCAGAGGGTTTTCACCGGCTGGTTTGGGGAAGTAGCTCTCTGGTCCTTTCTGCCTAGTCCATTTGAATTTGGAAGCTCCACTGACACTGGCTCGGCATCACAGTAGCGCCCCTTCACTGACAGACAGATGGTTGGTAATTGTGCACAAGGCCCATTCCTGTCTGGAAGGTGAGAAATTGTAACCCAGTTGGGAGTCGGTCCTAGTTAAACTGACTTGTGTTTTATGGAGATCCTTTAAAAAGCATTATTTTAATAATGGTGGATTTGGGATAGAGAAATTCAAGTTTTTGTCTGTAGTTTTTCACGACAAAAGTAAATATAATTCCTGACTATTCTACAAGGAAGAACTTCTAAGTAGATGAAATGATTTGGATCACATGTTTTCCATTGCACTGTGGTTGAACAGAAGTCTGGCTTACATCACAATAAGAAAGCTTTCCAGCCTCGGCACAGAAAAGCACTTGGATTTGGACCTTCCATCAAGCTGCCATGACCCACACCTCGCTCCCCAAAGACAGTAGATGAGGTCTTGTTAATGGCACACTGCCACTATCATATGACTGGAAAATCAGCCCAAACTGCTCTTGGCCCCACTAATTATGGGTCAATTGTGTCATCTTTGTGTGGGAAGAATGCCCTAATTATCATTACCACGCTTGACTAAATTAGCAAATCCTTGATAAATCATTTCACTTTTCTCCCCCTTTCTCCTCAAGCTCTCTGGAACCACCCGGTCATTAAAAAAATTCTTGCAAAAGTGAATAGCAGGTTTGTGCATTTCCTTATCAAAACTTATTGCCATTGAGCTGATTCCGACTCATAGAGACCCTATAAGACAGGGTGGAACTGCCCGAGGGTTTCTGAGAATGTACATCTTGATGGGAGTAGAAAGCCTCACCTTTCTCTCAACATTTCTTTATATAATTACTTTATTTTTACCTGTTTGGGCTCCTTTTTCTCAAACAAGTTGGCACACCTGGTTCCATAATCCCTCCCCCACCCGTTTTATTGCACATACTTTACATATTATACAATTCAATAGTTTAATTGCTCAATCATATCAAGGAGAATTGTACAATCACCACCACATCCATTTTAGAACATACCCCACCCCCATCTTCTGATACAGATGCTAACTAACCACTGCCATAGAGGTTTCCCAGGCGGTAAATCTTCACTGGAGCATGAATGGCTGGCTGGTGGGTTTGAACCCCTGACCTTGGGGTTACCCAGACAGCGGCCACCAGGACTCCATGGTACAGACTCTAGTGTTTGGTAAGTGATATTCTCATACTAGGAGCCCTGGGATTGGAGCCTGTCCTGGGTGAGCACCGGAGAGATGGTGAAAGGCCAAACTTTAGACGTGGATAAGCATTGGCCAGGATACTTAGCTGTCTGGCTTTCGACTTTCTCATCTCTAAAATGGGTATGTGATGTCTGCTCAGTAAATGGAATAGAGTCTTTGGGTAATGCAATTGATTAATGTGCTTAGGGGCTATGTGAAAGTTTGGAAGATTGAAGGTTTGGGTCCCCTCAGAGACGCCTCGAAAGAATGGCCAGGAGACCTGCTTCCCCCAAATCAGCCACTGCACACAGTGGGGAGCAAAGGTTACACTGACAGGCAGGAAATGCTATTGTGATCTTTTACTTATTGTTGATTTAAACGAGTTTCATTGTGCTATAATTAACACATCATACAACTCAATAGTCCAATCATATCAAGAAGGGTATGTTTTTTAAAAATGAAGTGTTTGAAGCCGTCTAGGCCAGTACTAGACGCTCAGGTGAGTGTTAAATGCTTCTTTGACTAAGTAACGTGAGAATCAGGGCCAGGATCGTAGTGGGTAGGAAACCGGACTGTGAAAAACACAGAGGCCACCTCTGGCCTAAAGGATGCCTTCCTCCATGGAAAGGGCTCCCCATCCCATCTCCTCCAAGTTTACAGTAAAACAGCCGCCTGGCTTTTGCATTTGCTCAGTTACGGATTAAGATGCTCTGTAAAGAGGAATCCAGAAAAGGACTTGAAATCCGCC
>NW_022104341.1:23844449-23883923 GCF_000313985.2 Echinops telfairi
CGGGGCTGTTCCGCGGCTGTAGGGCGCTCCCCTCCGGGAAGGGGGCGCTCCAGCGTGGCCTTTCGCCCATAGGTGGGGCTGGCCGGCGCCTGGGGACCTGAGAGGCTCCGCCACAGCAGCCCCCGCCATCCTGTCGGGGCTGGGACTGCCCGCGGATCCTGCGGTCCTCCCACCTCGTCCCCCCGCCGAATTCAGCGGCGAGCAAAGTTAGGCGTTTACGTGGCCAAGCCCGGGGCCCCTCATTGTTCCTCGCCTGGCGGGGAGGGAGACCGCCGGGCGCCCCACCACTTCTCCCCCTCCCCCAGCTCCCAGGAGGATCCAGGGCCGGACTGAGCCCCTTCACTTTGCTGAAGTCGGTGCCTTAAGGCCGGCGGCTGTTTCTTTCGCTGGAAACGGAGACAAAGCCTTCGCGCGCCGCTTTGAGAGTGGTATCTTCCCGACTTGAGACTTTTGAGCAAACGCCGTGAAGTTTGTTGTGCATTATTAGCCTTGAACGGTCGCAAGGAGTATCTCTGTAGGTTGCTTTTGTTTAGGTTTTTATTTGCTGAGGGGGGTGGTGCTTTGCATTTATTGGACTTCGCTGATGCTCGTCTTTTCCCACTTTGCCTAGTGCAAGAATGCTTTGGGTTTATCTCTGGGACTTCGGTCTGGGAAAGAGATGAGAGGCGTCCCCCTCCCCAAGTCCCCTCCTTCCTTCCTCCCTCCCTGCATTCCAAGCCCATGACATCAGGGGTTTCTGGGGGGAGAGACAGCCAATCGGCGCGGAACTGCGCACAGAACGCTCATTGTCTCCTTTCGGCTGTTCTGGCCAAAGCGCCACAAAGGCGAGCTGCTGTGGTTTAGTTCCCATTAGCCCCCGGGAGCCGAAGCATGTTAGGATTGCCGCCGCCCCGTGCGACCGCTGATGGGGTACCCTGGCATGGTCAGAACTGTAACATCCATGTGCTGGGGGTGTGCGCGATGCGGAGCGAATTACGTAGAGGCGACCGAGCGCAGCACCCACTGCCAAACCTGAGGGAAGAGAGTCTCGTAGGCATCATTCCGTGAATGGTTGTTGCTCACTCTTTGAAGCAAGGCGTTGCTTCTAAACTGTGCCTCTAAATTGGAAACATCCTTCGCTTGGTTATCGAATGCGCTTGCCCAGTTTGGAAAACGGACGCGGACACCCTTTTTAATGGACAGACAAATGAGTGGTTCGTGTGCAAATAGGTACGAACCCCACCGACTTAAAACTTGGTTGCAAGGGGTTATTCCGTTTCGTTCAAGGTACACAGAAGAGTGGCTTTGGAATCAGCAAGTCCCAACTGTTTGTACGCGGTACCGCTTCCTTGCTGCGCTTGTGCACATTCATTCTAATCCGCCCCTGTGATTCCATGCTGGCAGTAGCCTAAGCTCTCTTACCTTTTGCATTGTAAAGGAGGCATTGATAACTTGGGCAGTCCTTCAAACGACTTGACTTTTCTTGGATGTTAAGATCCGTGTTAGTTTGGGGTTTTTTTGCTAACTTATGTGGCAGTTGCTGCCCTTTGCCTGCTGGAAGGAAAGCATAGAGTAGTGGGGCTAGATCACTATAATGTTTATACATTTTAAAACATAGCAAAGCCTCCGTTTTCAGAACCTTTGGGAAGTTAATAACAAAGGCTGCAGGTTTATCCCTTGAAGCACCAAACCCATCTGTTAATCACCCCTTTCATTTTAGACGGGTGGCCCTTTAATACAGTATCCTTTCATAGAAGTCTTTTGATCTTAACTGCAGCCCTGTGAGGTGGGAGGGTGGTTTATTGCTATTCAGCATCGTCTACAGATGGGATGATTGGCTCTGAGAGTGTGATTTGCCCAAGGTCACAGAAGAAAGTTGGAACATTCTAAGACTTTTAACTCTTTAAAAAGCAATGCTTAGTGACTGGGCTTTTTAGAAGTCATTATTGTCTGCGCCCCCTCTCTCTTCCCACCCCTATTTTTTGCTACCCACCTGTCACTACTTGACATTGTCATTATTTGTGTAATGCTATTTCTCATCTGTTCTGGGCATGGGAGTCAGATAATCCTTGTTTGCTAGGTTTGTATGAAGTATTACATTTCAACTGAGCTTGGGATCTGTTTCATGAGAACAGTGGGCATACGGAAGCATGAATTTGGACATTACTTGCTTTGATTCCTTTTGTATAGCGGATACGTGATATGTCATTTAAACATAAAATGGGTTTCTCCCCCTTTAAAAACTCATTTAACAAAGTGAAAGTTATAAACCCTCTGGGGGCAGGGGTCACTCTGGACTGGAGTCACCCTTAGGTGGGTTCTAGTTCAACATCCAGTTCTTCCCTCCAGCATTGCTTGTTGAGAAGGGACTGGCTTATAATTCGTGCTCAATAAATAGCTATTAGCTCTTAGTAGTAAAATATTGGTATTAATAGTACACATCTTAAACTTGTATTCAAAGCCTCTTCAGGTATTTCCTTTCTATTAAATAAGCTTGGGGCAGTTACAGAACTGAGGAATTCTTTAATCTTAAATACTCAATCAGTAAAACTTCTGGGATAATCTTTAAGACATTGCTTTGATGGTAAAGTATAAAACTTACTGTGTTATTTTTTTCAATGGACAATTAAGAAGGTCAATAAGGTTTTTGAAATCAGCTTAAAATAGAACCTGGAGTTTAACCATTTTTCTTTAACAACAACAAAAGATCAGTAACTTTTAATCCATTGTTTTTGAAATCCATAATAGAGTAGAAGAACCAGGGGAAAATAAAACTTGGTATAGAAAGTTCAGCTGGGAATGTAGTTGTTAAGTGTCATTGAGTTGGTTCCAGTATCATGGCCCAGTATCATGCACAGGAAAACACTGCCTGGTCCCACGCCATCCTCATAACCAATGCTGCATTTGAACCCATTGATGCAACCTCTCTGTCTTCTCTGATAACATATCCAAGTAGTATATGAGATAGGGTATCGTATCACTCTCCTTCCTTCTAAGGACCACTCTGGCTATATTCCCAACACAGGTTTGGTTTTGCCTTTTTCTGACCGTCCATGGTGTCTCCAATATTCTTCACCAGCTCCATCATTCAAATGCATCAGTTCTTCTTTGGTCTTCCTTATTCATTCTGCAACGTTCAGATGCTTATGAGGCTATTGAAAATCCTATGGCTTGGGTCAGACACACCTTAATCCTCAAGGCGACGACTTTGCTTTTCAACACTGTAGAAAGGGAGACGGTCAAGGAGTCCATGTAGAAAAGGAATGGTTGGAAATTGTAGTAGCAATTGGACAATAATACTTGACAAAATAAAAATACGGAATTATATGTCATTTGTATTAAATCCCAACTAACAGAAAAAAAAGAAACTGTGATAGCAATTGTACAATACTGCTTGATGTGATTGAACTATGGAATGATATGACATATCTGTGTATTAACTCCCAATAAAATGGTTTTGGAAAAAAAAGTCTTTTGCAGCAGATTTTCCCGTTGCAATGTACCGTTAGATTTCTTGAGTTCGGCATCAATGGGTGATGATTGTGCATCCAAGTAAAATGAAATCCATGACAAATTCAGTATTTTCGCTGTTTATCAAGTCTGGGAGGGTGGGCCATGATAACAGGTTCTTAGAGAATGAGCCAGGTCCTGTCTTTGCACCTTGAGGACCATCATGGAAAGAGAAGTAATTCCATATGGCATAAGGCATGAAAACATGACCAGTCCTCAAGGACAGCACTTCCTGACACTTGACTTTGAACAAAATGATCATGTCGGGGCAGTTGCTGCAAAGTTGGGAATGAGATGAAGCATGCCGTCTCTAGGCTTAGAGCAGATTCTTGCTGGGATGTTTCTCATAGGTCTTACTGAAAGGGGAGGGACTCGGCTGCCGTGGGGGTGGAGGGCAGAATGGGGTGGAGCTGTGATGGCACTACTCCGCCCCCAATTTTTCGGGGGTGGGGGAATGACTTGAAGTCCTTCGAAGATTGGAATTGGAATGCACATTCTTGCAGACTTCTGGTCTCATGGAATGTGTGATTTGAGCTTACTGGCTTCTCTCAGAATCTGCTTGCTTACAAAATGGTATCCTTCAACAGCTGAAAACCATTTTGGGAAAAGTACTAAAATCTTAAGTGATTTAAGTTAAGCTGTTACTTAGTAGTAATTAAATATGGCCAAATGCCTCACGAGGTCCTGCAGTTCAAGTCTGCCTGTCATTTGAACGTGTAACTGACCTAAATAAACAAAAAACACTCACTGCTATCCAGTCAATTTTGATTCATGCCAACCCCATCCGACAGTGTAGAATGGCCCCTGTGGGTTTCTGCGACTGCTAACTCTTTTCTGGGAGTAGAAAACCTCATCTTTCTCCCTTGCGGCAGCTAGTTGTTTAGAACTGCTAACCTTGAGGTTAGCAGCCCAACTCAATCCACAATACCATCAGGGCTCCATCTACTTTATCAAGCATGCTGTCCTTTTCCAGGGACTGGTCTTTCCTTCCCGAGAACATGTCCAAAGCACAACTCATCAGAGGCTAAAGAAGCGCACTAGATGGCTTTGGTTCCTCGTTACTCATTATATGATATCAGGGAGTATGGGAATGCTCTCCTCATCACTAGGTGGTTCTGGGAGGGAGCTTGTCCACAGAACTTGGAGTCAAGTTATTTGTTCTAGGCACTAGCCCACCTCTAGGATCTGGATGCTTCTAAAATTTGAACTCATTTTATGACCATAGTACACTCTTAGCTGTAGGTTTGTCAAAGATTTTTTGAACCCAAAGGTAGTCCAGGTTGTTTTTGTTTTTTTGTTTTGTTCTGTTTTTTGTGGAGCTTAAAGATTTTTTGGGTCCTCATTATGAAAAATATAAAAACTGCTTTAAAAATTTATTAAAAATTGACCTTGGGCACTCCTGTGACCTTGACTATGTCCAGGTAGGGAGCCCTGGTGGCATGAGTTACATGTTGGGTGGCTAACCACAAGGTCAGCAGTTTGAAACCACCAGCCTCTCTGCTGGAGAAAGATGAGGCTTTCTACTCCTATGAAAAGTGAGTCTTGGAAACCACAGGTTCCTATAGGGTAACGGGCTCTATGAGGCCAAACTGACTCAGTGGCAGTCAGTTCTACTCCCGGAAAGAGCTAACAATCTTGGAAACCCACAGGGGCAGTTCTGCCCCATCCGATAGGGTCACTATGAGTCAGAATCCACTCGATGGCAGTGACTTTGGGGTTTCCTTGGCTGGCAGCTAGGACACAAGCATTCCTGCTTTGCTTTGCTTCTGTGTCCGGAATGTGACCTGCCTCAGGAGTCCTTATCCGAGATCCCTCCACGGAGAGCCGTCAGGGTCTCTGCCCTGCCCTTAGTCTGTCCGAATTGCTCTGGGGGGGGGGGTGTCACAGGTTTCTGGGCAGAGCCTGAGGCCTTGTTTTCATGGCGGGCTGCCACCCTGCCTTCCCCAAAGAGGTCCGTTTCTATTTCACAAACGGTCTCTTTCACGTCTCGGTTTCAGCTACTTCCACGGCAGACTGACACACACAGGCTTACCTTCTAGTGCTGCAGGCGTGCTTGCCACCGGAGACCGGCGGTGTTGACGTGGTCTTAGGTGCCACCCGGACACGAGTTCTTCTACTTTCTTGGCAGAACCCACCCTCTGCCCAGGGCCCGGAAGCTACAGGGAGGGAGGGAGGCCGCAGTGGGAAGGCCGGGTTGTTGGACACGTGTGGAGGAAAGAGGAGGCCCACTGTGGCTAAGTTTCAGCTCTGAGCCGGAACATACTCACCTGCACGTACACAACTATGAAGCACTAGCAGTGAGTTCTCCTTCTCACAGGCATCGGCCCTGGGGCCCACATGTACAAGAGAGTGGCCGTGGTCTCGGCAGTCGTTCGTTTTCCAGCCTTCTGCCCGGAGCTCCTGGGTAGATCTCACTGCCAGACTCATAGTGACTCTGAGATGGTGGGTTTGAACTGCCAACCCTTGTGAGCAGCCTGCGGTGCCTGCTACCTGGGTGGATGCTGTGCTTACTGCCGTTTTCCTTCCCTCCCCTGCGCCATGCAGGAGGAAATCAAGAGAACATAACTGATACCATGTGTAGCCAGTCGTACTGTCCACTAGCCCGAACATGTGATTCTACTTTGAATGTAAAAATAGCAACAGCAATCCCGTGTGATGGAGGGCAGTGTGTATGCATTGATTCAACACCGATGCTTCTTCCAGCAAGCCTGTGGGCCACTCTGGCCCCAAGCCCTGAGCGGGAGTGGTGGGGCAGCCCTTCAGGCCTTTTGCTCTGAAGACTGGGGTGACTTTGTTCCTGTGCTGTCCCCATCTCCTTCAGAGCTCACCCCATCCTCATTTCACGGCTCAGATGGGCATGCACTCTGCTGGCCAGGTGTGTGTTTTCTATTTTCTTCTTGTTGTTTTTATATCCCCTCCCCCCTTTCCCCTTTCAGGGGTGGCTCTGCTGTGGCACCCCTCCCGCAGCCAGCCTGATGTTTCTGGTTGGTTCCAGTTCTCAGGAACCCCATGTCACAGCGCAGAACCGTCTGTCGGGCTTCCTCCACTGTTGTCTCTAGGGGATCGGATTGCAGGTGTTTCCTCTTCAGAGCGGGCATGAACCTCTGGCCTCCTGGCCAGCAACGGAGTGCTTAATCTCCTTGACACCAGCGTGCATTGTATCTCCCCAACCGTGCAGGAGGCAGGAGGCTACTCTTGTGTCGGTGCCTCTAGAGATGTTAAGGTGTTTGCCATCGCGGACACCTCTGCCAGGTATTTTGTTAGGAACTTTTGAACCCTGGCAGTCAAGCCCTTGGGGACACACTCCAGAGCCCCTGGTGCTGGTTAGACAGGTCATGGTTGGCTCTCGGTCCTTCTGAAGTATAACGTGGGTGCATCACTTGGATACAGTGAGGATCTGGTGGTAGATGCACTCCAATTTCTCACTGAGGTCAAGAGCACTTCATGAGAAGGTCCGAGTAATAATTACCTGGCTGGCGAGTCACATAATGAATCACCTGCCTTCAACTCTTCCTAATGTGGTTAGGTGCCCTTGAGAAAGTTGAGGAATCGCCACACAGGGACCCACGTGACAGGACAGGACTGCCCCATAGGGAGCTCTTGGCAGGAATCGTGCTGGGAAGAGATGCCCAGTTAGTTCTTCTGCAGTGACACTTAACTGTTACACCACCAGGGCTCCGGGGCTCTCTGTCGGCAGCATGGCACAGGGCCGAGGGGACCATCCTGTGGGGGAGAAGGGCTTAGCCTTGGCAGTCAGGTCTGGGTCTGAATCCTTGCTCTCTGGGGAGACCAGGCCTCCGCCCCTGGGCCATCTTCCTGCCCCTCCTTGTTATTATTCCTGCCTTTGTAATAAAAATAAAAAGTATTTAAAAAACGTACACATTACCTAAACGGCAACGATCAAGAAGTGACTGTATCCTTTAGCCCCCTGCCCCAACCACGCACACAGCTGTAAATACCACAGGGCTGTTTTAGAAACGGAGTCTGCCACTGCCGTCTGGTTTCCTTATTCACTAATTCCCCACTTGTTGGTATTTCCTTGAGAAACACTTGTGTGGAAAAAGCACATAGCTTTTGAGCCAACGTTGGAATGTGGCATCTTTTTCTTAGATGCCCCCAGTCCATATTGACTCAGAATCCCCTCACTCGACAGAGTAGAATCACCCTGAGGGGTTTCTTTTCCGTAACTTTAGGGAAGCAGATCAGCAGGCCCTTCCCGCAGGAAGCTGCTGGTGAGTTTAGGACAGCCAGCTGCCCCGAGGGAGGGCTCCTGGCGAAATCTCCCTGTGTCCAGTCAGGTGGAAATCTCCCTGTGGTCCAGTCGGGTGACTCCACTGCGCTCGGACCGCCCCTGTGGGATTCTGAGACGGTAACTCTGGGCGGGAGTAGAGAGCCTGGTTTTTCTTCCATGAAGCTGTTGGCGATTTCACACTGCTGACCTTGTGTTTAGCAGCCCAGCCTCGACGCCACCGGGAACCCTTACATCTGTTGAAAAGTGGCTCCCTAAAAAAATCAGCGTATGCTTCCTGCCAACAGCACGAAAGAAACAGAGGGTCTTCTTAATATATGTGTATTTTTAAAAGCGATATTGAAATGGCTGGCCACTTGCCTTTGTTACCAAGTGGTGAGTTAATCACATCTGTGACCTTCCTCCGTGTCCTCCACCAGGCTACGAGGTGGGACTTGACAGTGGGATGAGGTTCAGGAGTAAATGTGGATATCTGTTTGCCTACTTGTTGGAAAACCTAAACATTTTTTGAAGAAAAAGATTACTATTTTTTAAGCTAAAGTTTAGATGACATCAAAGTGATCTCTATAATCAAAATGGCTATCTCAAATAGGTCAAGTAATTGAATTAATGGTATAGTGTATTTGAAGTAGGCAATCTTTGCAGCATCTAGACAGGATAAATAAGAAAGCCCAACAAAGCATAGATAAGAGAAGAATAAAAGTTGTTTATTGAGTCTGTACAGTTTTATTACCTCAGTGATTCTTTCAGATGTAAGTGCTGCTAATGACCTGGGTTTACCGGTAGGAAAACTGAGCCAGAGAGATAGGTATGCCCAGGGGCATGTGATCTATCCCTGGTTGGGGACGGGATTTCAATCCATTGTGACCTTTTGAGAGACCATTTTTATCAGGACAGATTTCCAAGGGATGAGGAAAGAGCCCTGGTAGCATCGTGTTCAAGCATGAGGCTACCCACTGAAAATCCAGTTGCTTCCAGCCTACCAGCTGAGGGGGAAAGAAGTGTCAGTCTGCGTTCATCAAGATTTGTAGCCTTGGGAACCCAGGGCAGCTCTGCTTGCTCTCCTGGGCCTCTGCGTCAGAATCAGCTTGATGGGAACAGGTTTGGATTTGGGTTTTAGGAAGGAATGATGAGTGAAGCAATGGAGAGGTTTGCTTTTGGTATGCATTAAAGAGGAGCCAGACAGTGTTTGGGACTGGCACCTCACTCAATAGAACTGCCTTGAGTTTCCGTAACTGTTTCTAGGACTAGAAAGTCCCATCTTTCTCCTGTGGAGTTGGAGCAGCTGGTGGTTTTGAACTGCCAACCTTGCAGAGCACAGCCCAACACATAACCACTACACCATCAGGGCTCCCTGAGCCTGCCACCAGATTCATTCAAAGAGCTCCTGTTTCAAAGAAGGGAGGGATAGCTGCGCCCATTGGTGGCTCGGAAGGAAAAGTTGCCAGTTCGAGTCCACCCAGTGGTGTCTTGGAAGAAAAAGGCATGGTGTTCCACTACTGAGAAGTCAGTCGCTGAGAACCCCATGCTTTAAACAGTTCTCCTGGACACAGGTGGGATTACCTGAGTTGGAGGCCACCGGATGTCAGCTGGTTAGTAGTAGCAGACCCTCCTCAACTTAATCTCCCCAGGAGCCCTTGGTGGGCCCTGCCCTCTGATGGGCGAGGCCACTCCGCAGAGGACCCTGTGTGGGAAGCTTGGGCTCCGATTTTTATCCAGCCCATCTTAAGAGTGCAGGATTTGGGGGTGTGTAAACATTCCAGCTATATTTTGACTTTATCCACTCCTCTAACCCTAATCTATTCAAAGCAGTGTTCCCCAAAATGGTGATAGTGCCCACTGTGGGGCACTGCAGCCATCAGGGGGTGCCGCAAAAGCAAATCCCTCCACTTTATCCTGGATTAGGGACTGTAGTATAAAAGGTTTTTATTACCAGGGGGGTGCCGAGGTAATTAAAAAAAAATTTTTTTTGAAAAGGGAGCAGTAGCCCTAATAAGTTTGGGAATCCTGTGCATTAAAGCAGGGCAAAACACGTTTTCACATAGAGTCTCCAAGAAATGGATATCATATAGTTTTACACGCTACTTCATGGGGCCGAGTATGAATTTGTTTTTTAAGGAGAAGGAAATGGAAAATTCCACCCTGGTTTTTATGGAGATTTTATATCCTCAGATTTTCTTTTCAGCGGGGGGCGGGGGGGAGGCTACGGGGTCCTGCACAGTGACTTTATCTCTGTTGCTTCGGTGAAGTCCCACCTGCCAGTGTCTGTGTTGTGTTTGGAGTAGTGTGTTGCATCTCTGTTAGCAGCTGGCGGAAGCCATCACAGACTCCATTGTAGTAGGGAGGCGAAAGGAGGCCTTCAAGATCTGAGATGTAGATCTGGATCCCCAAAGAGGAGCTCCAGATTCACTGAAGGCTGACCGAAATGCTGGGATCCCATTTCTCCTTGACCTTCTTTCTCCTCCTGCCTGGCCTGGTAAATAGCCTGGAGTCTGGAAGTGTGTGATGTGTTTGCTCAGTTTTGGGAACATGGGTGGATGTTGAGCAGTGAAACTTCCTTTGGACGGTGATCATCAGGTGGATCCCATGCCTCCCACAGGCTCACAGTAGAATCTCAGACTCATGTTGTGAAGCTAACTTTCTGAAGAATTGAGGAGTTGGTTACATGGGCTAGCCTACAGGAAAGTTGCTGCCACCATATCCCTTGGAATTGTGAATAAAAAAAGACAACTTATCAGTGCTACTCACGTGCCTAACTTCAGTGTTGTTTTAGAGCCACTCAGAGCCCTTCTGAAAAGACACGTGCTTGGACCTCTAGGCAGCAGCAAAGACTGGATACCTGCTCAGGTAAATGAGAGCCCAGGACCAGGCACACTGCCATCGAGGCGATTCCAACTCCTAGCGACCCGATAGGGCAGGATAGAACTGTACCCTGTAGGTCTCTGAGACTGTAAATCATCATGGGAGTAGAAAGCCTCATTTTTTCTCCTACGTAGTGTCTGCTGGTTTCGAACTGCTGATCTTGATGGCTAGCAGCCCAACACATCACCACTAAGCCACCAGGGCTTTTATGAGTGAGGTTAAAAACAAACCAACCAAACTTACTGCCATCAAGTCTATGCTGACTCAGAGGGTCTTCAGTACTCTAGAGGCAAGACCAAGAAAACAAAAACGATGAAAGAACAATGCTTTCATCTCTTTTACTTACGGGGATGCAGCTTAGGTGGACTTTCAGCAAGACCTCTGCATCCACAGAACATTCTCAACCCTGCTGGCTTCCACACAGGAGAGAATCTGTTCTCAAAGGAGCGTTCTTGCTGGCCCGGTTCAGCTTCCTGCCTGCGAGTCATGGATGCTCCCAGGTCTGCCCCTTAGGTGCCAGTTCGGGCAAACTGGCTCTTCTAACAGGACTTCTATAAAGATAGTCAGACCAGAGCTAGCGCATTTCTTCTAACCCCTCAAAGGCCCTTTTAGTACACAGACTTTCCCTGCCAGCCAGTTCCTCAAGGTAAGTTGTGTATGATTTTTCTGGTCCCTTTACCATCCAGTTGAGTCTCCTGGGCTGCTGTCAGTTTGTCAGCGTCCCCTTTTAGAATGCAGCGTTCAGAAGAGATTGCATAATGCCACAGTGTAGTGGGATTCTCCCCATCCGTGTAGCATTCCGGGGAAGTAGGCAGGACACCAGCACCTCCACTTAGAAGGATGCTCGTCCTTGATTGGCGAGTCGATTTCCCCTTTTAGAAAGGTTTCTCAATTGCTTACGACTCTGTAGTTCACATATTCCTTTTCCACCCATTTCCATGTAGACAAACAGTGCTCGCCTTGGCTACTTCCTGAACTTGTGACAACTGGCAACACTGTCAGAACTCACTGCCACAAATAAGAAGTGCAATGCCTATTGCCAGCGAGTCAGCACTGGCTTGCGATGGACGACTCCACTCCAGTGTGTCCGACTAGAACTGTGTTCCAGAGGGCTTCCCGTGGCTGAGGTAGAGTGCCAGGCCTTTCTTCCAAGAGACCTCTGGGTGCACTCAGACTTTGAACCGTTCAGTTTGTGTGTGAGCATGCCTTTTGCATTGCTCAGAGACATCAAGGAGTGCATGCGTATTGTAGAAATGCTGATGTAGCTGTGCAGGCCAAGCTGGTGCTGTGGTGGTTAGGGGCTCTCCAGTTGTTTCTGGCTCATCGCAACCCTGTGTGCAGCGGAAGGAAACTGCCTGGCACTGTATCGTCTGCACAACATTTGAACCCATTGTTGCAGCCACGTTGTCAGTCTATCTCATGGAGGGCTGCTTGTTTTGTGCACCGTATACCAAATATGATGTCTTTGACCTGTGCAGACTAAAATAGCAGTCCTTATTCGAGGCAAGGTTGCTAGCTCAATGAGTAAGGATTCATAGTTCTGGAACCTTGAGGTGTGCTTACATTTGTCTTTAATCATTTGGTTTTAAGCTGAAATCTTTCTGGATCCTTATTCAGTGTGCTTGTGTATTACTTACTCCCGATTTGATTGTACGCAAGTTTAATCAGTGGGCCACATTATTAATTCCCAGGATAGAGGGGACACACTTAACTCTCGGCTGGAGGCGGCCCACCTCCAGCTCCCCCTACCTGGCGAAGGTCAGCACTGGAGGCATGGCTGTTCTGTCCTCCTGGACCGCCCTTCTAGGGTTACGACACGGCGTTTAAGGAGCACTGTCATCATAAGGAGCCTTTATCAGAAAGTAAAGCAAATAGGCCCCAAGTGATCCATCTAAGATTACTAGATCCCTAGATCAAGGAGATGTGACGTTCATAAAAACCAGTGACATTCAGGTGCAGATGTCTTCCCGTAACAAGATAGATCTTTAAATCGGTGGCATTTCCCTAGTCTGGTAACACTATCTGAACTCACTGCCACCGAGTCCATGCCGACTCCTAGCGGAACCCTAGAGACGGCAGAACTGCCCCTGTGGGTTGGCGGGATGAGAACTGTTTACGGGAAGAGAAAGCCTCAGCTTTTCCCCAAGGAAAAGCCTAGTGGTTTCAAACTGCTAACCCAGTGGATAGCAGCCTAATCCTGTCATCTGTGGGGAACTCACGTCATGTGCCCGGAGTGGACCCCAAGGGCACAGAGCTGAAGAAGAGCCTGGGCACAGGAGTAAAAGTGGGCAGTGGGCAAGATGACACCCGCCCTTACCTCACCAGGAGAGTCCCCTCTCGGATGGGAACCAAGTTCTCCCACCCAGAACTAAGTGGCCCTTGGCTTTTTTGGTGGGGGCTGGCGAGAACGCAGGCCTCTCACTGGGCTCCTGTTATCATTGGTTGCCTGGATTTCTTGCACAATGAGCTGTTTCTTACACGTACCTCGGTTACCACCTACAATACTTTGAGACTGGATCTCTCGGGACCCAGGTGTGTATTCCTGCTACCTCTTTGTTTCATTCAGGCTTTCACAATCTGCTTTTATCTATGCGTGCTCTAAAGTTTAGAGCCTGGAGGCAGTTTTCTAGACAGAAAAGGAAACATTAGATTCTTTCAGTTGTGCATTTTTCCTGCCATTTGCTAGTTTTACTATATATATTTGTGTGCATGTGTGTGTGTGTGAGAGAGAGAGAGAGAGAGAGAGAGAGAGAGAGAGACCGAGAGACCGACCGACTGACCGACCAGTATTGGTATGTTGCATCCCAGTGTCTATGGATTAATTTGACCCTAATGTGGGGGAAGAAGCAGTGCTGTTGCAGCCCGCTGGTACCATCTGCATTTAGATGGAACGAAGACCAGCTCTAGAGGGTAGCAGTGTGGCTCCTGCTTCGCTCTGGGGAAAGTTGAGTTCCTATAACTTTGGAATAAATACTCATCTCCATCAATAGTTTCTTACTCTTCTGTGGCTTTGAGGAGGACATGTAATCCACCTTGATGTCATTGTCCCCAATGCGATGTGTTTTGTACTGGAATTAGCACGTGTGCCAATAGTCTGGTGGTTTCAAACTTCGGACCTGGCAGATAGCAACCCAATATGTAACCCCTATACCACCAGGCTCTTCTTAAGAAATGAGGGGGCTTAAAAAATTCATGGAACAATGGAATCAAAAGCTAATGGAACTTTTCCACGAACTTTTTATGAGTAGCAGTCTGAAGTAGAATGGGAATTTGGGGTGCGTATTCTCTGGAGGGGGACGAGTTTGGACTGAGACAGGCAGGAGTGAGCAGTGAGGTGAGTAGTGATGGGAACGGACGTGGGTGAGGGCCAGTTCCCAAGAAGTGCTGGCTGCGGGGGAGTGCAAACATGGTGCACGGGCTGCCCGGGGATTTGGGTTATAGAAGATGAGTAGCCTACATGAAGGCTGATGGACAGGGAAGGTATGCATTCAGCTGGTATGTGTCAGACAAGAGATAGGTCCTGGATGGGGTATCATCTTGACAGTGGCACAGGAAGGGGGGGCTCCCATGTGGACATAGGTGGCCAGAGTTATCTGCATCACCCAGAGTCACACTGGAATTGGGAAAAGCAGATTTTGGAAGTTGCTGAAGTTCTCCCAATGCAAGTGACCTTTGAGCTCTTGTGTTTCTAGTATGAATACATTTGAGAAAGTGCTTACATGTTTATAGGATTAAATAGGGGAGAGATTTAAAGTAGGTTTTAAAAAAAAGTTCATTGTCCTTGCATCTAGAATGACAAAGAATAGGAAGCTAAGAGGGATCTTGATATTTGAGGTAGAAGTGGCCCCACTGTCCCAGTCTATTTGGTTCCTATTTTGTTTTTTATTTAAAATATACATATATATTTTTAAATTTTCATTGTGAGTTGGAGGAAGGTTTACAGAGCAGATCGGTTCAATGAAGCATACACATTGTGTTTCATGTCGTTGATGAAATGGGATCCCACAGTGCAGTATCATGGAGCTGTTTACTCCTGAGATGCCTTCCCAGGGTCACTTGCCCGCGAGAAACAGACAGGGATGAGAAATAGACCGGGACTGGGCAAAAGTGGGAGGGTGAGCTTCCCTTTGGTTGATCAAGCAAGGAGCAAGCCTGGGACTCAAGTCCCCAGGGCAAACTCTGGAGATGGGGATTTGCTGTTTTATATGTATTTACCAGGATGTAAGTTGGGGCGGGACATTGAATAGAATGTATACATCAAGGCAGGGTTATGATTCTTGGCCCGGAAGTGGCTTGTTGGGTCCCTTCTAAATGTTGTCAGAGTTGGTGTGGTGCCATCTTCCCAGCAACTTTTGGATCCTTGGCCAAAGTTCTTTTCTTCAGGAGTCAACTGCCCTTTCTGCACATGCTCAGTGGGCCAGATCTGGTCATGACCAATACTCGCTCCCTGTGGAGGTAAGGACTCAAAGACAGGTTATGCTAAGGGAGAGAGGAGGTTCGGCAGGCACAGGAGTTTCACCCTTCTGTGGCGGGTGTCTCTTATGCCCTGAGGGTCGGTCCACTGGGCCAGGGCAGAATTCGCAGGATGACAACGGGCTCTGGTTAGCGGGTGGTATCTATCGCATGTGTCCTGTTTCCATCCCTCCCCTTTGCCGAACCCTGCTGGGCTTTGTCCCTGGGTACATAAACGCTGCCCTTTGGATCTCAAATGAGGTGTGTATCCTTCCCTAGGGCTGTTCCCACTATCGACCTGCCTCTGTTCAGCAGAAGGGGAGGGAGGGGAATCCCTTTCCACACCTGAAGGGTGACTAAGGGCCGTGGTCTGCGGTTCTACCAGTCTCCATATGACCAGTAAACAGAATCTCTCGTAATTTTGAGTTTCGATCCACATTTTCTCCCCACTCTTTGTAGGACTTTCTACCACAATCCCTTTCTGAGCCGTTGGTAGTGGTTTCTGGGCACCATCTAGTTCTTCTGGTCTCAGGTGTGGGGACTGATGTTCCCGTGGGTTAGTAGTCCATTGGACTCATTGTTTTCAATCTTCTTTTCTCTGATCAGGGAGAGACACCAGTAGTTGGATCTTAGTGGCTATTTACTGGTCTTTAAGAACACAGGCACTGCTCACCAGAGTAGCATGACAACACATTTTGGGCCTCTGTTCTGCTCATTTTCCTTGGTGTCCCTTGAGACTGGTCCTGAGCCCCTAGGTTCATTGACTTACACCCTCAAGGTGTTTGGTTATGTCTAAGAAATTTTCCTAAGTTTGCCCTCTATATACTTCCCATATTATATTCCCGGATATATTTGTAGCAGAGGCAAATACCCACTACACATATCCTCTGTTCAAACTCATGTATATTCATGAGTATGCTTCTTTAAAAAAAAAAACCTGTGCTCCCACCCCCACCCCTAGCACCTTAACACATCTTATTTAATGTTTGTATCTCTCCACTAGCATGCACATTTTTAGACATGGTCTTTGTTTTTCTTCATTTCTGTTTTTGTTGTTGTAGAGAATATACTCAGCACCAGAGATACCCATTCAACAGTAACTCCGTGTACAATTGAGAGATACAGATTACATTCTTGGAAGTTGTGCGCCATTCCCCGCCCCGCCCCCTTCCTGAATTATTCCTCAGCTCATTAGCATAGACTCCTGGTTCCCTAGGGGGTGTAATCTAATCTTTTTGGAGTTGCTGTTGTCATTTTGGTTCTCATTAGAGAGTTCTTGAAAGTGCATAATGCTGAAGACAACCTTTTTACAAGTTAAGCCAAACTATTGTTTTAAGATGAGGGATATTTTTGGTTTGTGGCTTAAGGATTATATCAAACCTAAAAGCCCAGGACTGAATTCACTCCACCATCCACAGTTTCAGGGATCCACTTTCAGCCAAACAACAGCCAGGTCTGTAAAGTGGGGAGCGCGTGGAAGGAATGCACCTTTCAGTAAATACAGACCCAGAAGGCAGGCAGGTCCTTGGGGAGGCCCGAGAGAAGGATGGATGGAAATGGAAACCCAGGGAAGAACTGGGAGGGCGCTGTTACACCGGGGGAGTCACAGCTGTCGTCTAAAGCAAAACGGGTATAAACTATTGCATGGAAAAGTGATTTGCTCTGTGAGCTTTCACCCATACTACAATTTAAAAAGAGAGAAAATAGTAACTGAGGGCAGCAAAAAAAGTATGATGATCACAGGGTAGTAGTTTCAGGGGTTCATCTATTCTGCGGCCCCAGAAGGTCTAGAGTTTGCGTGAATTTGAAATTATTTCCGCAGTTCTCCCCTGGGTGCTTAGGATTCTCCTATGGAATTTTTATTAAAGTGCTCAGTAATGGTTGTCGTTGCCACCCAGTTCTTCTGGTCTTGTGGCAAAGCAGGCAGTTGCCACACATTCCCCAGCAAGGACTTTGACCCATGCCTGCTAAGGAGCAGCCAGTGGTAATGTTGAAATATAGAACATTGGAGCACAATTTCAGAATAACCCAAAGCATACAAGCGTCTCTTGAAAAGAGAAGGTGGCATTGAATATGATTTTACTGGGGTAGGGGTATTGCTGGATTGTCTTCGGGGAGCCTGGGAAGAATTCATGCGCAGCAGGGATTTGAGAGACAAACCCCCTAGAAACAGTTGCCTGAACGGGTGTGCTCTTGGGTGGAGGAGCCATGATGGCACAGTGGTTCAAATAGTTTTGCTCTAACGGAGAGGCTGGCAGTTCAAGGCCACCAGCTGTCTGTGGGAGAACACGTGGCAGTCTTGTTTCTGGAAGGATGTACAGCCTGGGAAACCCCGTAGGCAGTTCCACGCTTTCAGGGTGGCTGCAAGTTGGAATAGCAGCTGGGTTTTCTTCTTCTTTGTTTCAACGAGCTCTATAATAATGAATATATTTTGAGAAGGGGAATGTTTTCATGGGGGTTGTCTGGTGGCCACATAGTCTGCATTCTTTAGACATTAGAATGTACTTCGGGGTACAAGCTGGGCTGTCAGGCAGCTCTTTACATACTTGCTGCCCCACCAGGGCAAACAGGTGCAGCCACACACTGTCCACTGGGTTGCACTTGGACTGAATGTTCCTGCAGGAGCCTCAGTCCTTGAAGTACAGACAGCTCCTAAACCTCAATGCCTGAAGGGGCTGGGCTTTCCTCTGGTCCTCTGCTCTCTCTTCCCTCTACTGTTGGGAGGCTTAGACCTTCATTCTTGTTTGTCAAGGTGTTGTTTTCCCCAATGGTGTCGAATGTGAACCTCTTGACTGCTAATCAAATGGATGGAGGTTTGAAGCCACTTAAATCAGGCAGTCTTCTCCCATAAAGTTTACAGCTCTAAGAACTCTGAGGCAGTTCTACTCCATCATCCTCGATTTGGGGGCGGTGGTGGTGGTGGTGGGTGGACAGAGGAAGGGGAAATAGGAGAGGGGCAGAGAACTGACTTAATGCATCTAACAGCACCAACCGCCTCCCCCTCCAGCACACGGTGCACATGGAAGGTTGGCAGGGGTCAGTCGGTTCCAGTGATGGGTGGGGGTGGGGATGAAGAGCATGTGTCCTTTCAGCCTGTGTCAGTCCCTCTACCATGTTCTCATTATTGCTGCCCCCAAGGAAACTTTTTCAGTATTTTTCCTAATTGCCTCACTCCCTTGCCAAATTAAATACCAAGGAGTAGCGTCTTATTGGGTAGAGCAGAGCTTTAGAAGGTCCCAAGTCACTGTAATATTTGAGATGAAAACATTTTTTACTAACAAGCAAAAAAAAGAAAGAAAGAAAAGATCACATAGCTAACAAGAGTTGAGCTTCACGGCGGGTGACTCCAAACTGATGCTCTGAGGGAGAGCGGGCAGCTGGAGCCGCCCCTCGGTGGATGACCCCTTGGCCCAGGCTCTGGGAGAAGAGGACGAACAGGAAGTGCAGCAGAGCCTCACTCCCAGGGAGGATGCCCGCCCAGAGAAACCCCAGAGGCTCTTCTCCTCCAGTTGCGTTTGGCCAGCGTGAAGCCGGTGGGGAGGAGCCTCCGGGCAGTGTGCTCCGGCTAGAGTCCCCTCGGCCCAGGTTCTGTGCAAAAGTCTCTCACAAGTGTGTCTTGATGAGAAAACGCTTGGGAGGCTGCACTCTGGAGAAAGGTGTGGGCGTTTAGGGACGAGAGCCCGTGGGCACCCACTGTGGGGGCACCGGAAAAGGGAGGCGGGAAGCCTATGAAAGTAGCTTGGAGCTGGGAAGGTCAAGTAAAACAATCTTGGAGGAACAGTAAAGGAAATGATGTTTATAAACAACTTAGAATGAGTGGTTTTTAAAAAAATCAGAGTGAAATCTCCATGAGGTATCGAGTGCAGGCTATAATTTTATTACTAATGTTCTTATGCAAGGGAAGAAGATGCCAGCATTCTCCCCCCCACCACACTGTTCAGAAATGAAATCTTTTTGAAATTGGAAATCGTGAATACATTTTATTGGCCGGCACTCACTTTTTGATTTCTCTCTGTCCCTAGATTTTTGAAAGGTGTTTTCTAGAACAATTCAGAAAGAACCCCTGTAGTTAGGAGACTAGAACCATATTTGCTTGGGTTGCTGACATTCTTCTTAGAAAACAAACAAACACGGAGACCATTTGAAATAGGTTTTTCCACCCCCAGATGAGTTCATAAGAATGATTTATTTATTTATGTTAACACACACTTTCCCAAGGGTTGGACGCTGTGTACCACCAGGACTGGAGAGAGCTCATTGACTAGGAAGCCGTGTCAGCAGTGTTTGGCTAGAAAAACGTTTCCTGCTCCATCATTTAAAGGAAAACCCTCAGCAAAAGCCAACAGCTGACGGCAGAGACATGCGTGTTTACACGGATGGAGTTCTACTGGGCACACGCTGTCGGGATGAATCCTGGAGCCGGACAGGCAGCCCTCCGAGCCCTACCCCACACTTCTTGAGTGGGAGAGCCAGGATTTGAACCTCGGTTCATCCGACTCCTTGAGTTTCCTATCTCATCACTCCTCAGATGAGAACTGTCAACAGAGAAGACGGACCTTTCTCACTGGCATACCTCTGAGGACAGGTTACGCTGGATCTGTCATTGCTTAATGACTTGGGATATGACACGGAATCTGTTGGTCACATTTGGAACAAGCCAAAACCAAGCAAGCAAACAACGCCAGCTCACTGCCTTTCTACATAGACACCAACTGCCTTTGATTCTCTTCGCAACCTTCTAGGGCTGGGTGGAACTGGCCCTGTGGGTGTCTGAGGCTGTAACTATGGGAGCAAAAAGCCTCTTCTCTCTCCCAAGGAATGGCTGGTGGTTTTGAACTGCTGACCTTATGGTTAGCAATTCTCAACCTATAACCACACCACCTTTTCCGGTTAATTAATAATTTATCTTATTTAGTGTATGAGTTAACATTCTCCTTTTCTAAAAACAAAAACAAAAAACCCTGTGATAGAACATCATTGTTAAATTTGAATAAGAGGAGGAACATTTTAAAGAATTTTTGACAATCGACAAAATTGTTTAGACTACTTAGAGTAGGAAGGGGCCTAGTGCCCTAATCGAATTTGGTCTTTGAGATAGTTAAGGTTTATTGTGCCAACCTGGCCGATAAACACATGTGGGATTGATTGAAGGGCAGAGAGATAAATGGCTCTGTGAGCCTCGCCCTTCTGGTTCTCTGGTCTCTTGCTCTTTGGTGGTCGGACCAGCGTGCGGCTGCCTTAGCTGGCAAGGCTCACTTCCTGCGAGACATCCCTGAGGGGAAGCCACATGGACTTACCCTGATGCAGCCCTGGGTGCTGGAGCAGCCGCGTGGAGACCCCTGCCAGCGCTGAGATGCTTACATCGCCAGTGGATTCAGACTTTCTACCCACTGGCCTGTGATCCTCCTGCATCTGGCGTCATTGTATGTGTTTTGTGAGTTTGAGGAGGACTTTGTAGATCACTGTTGGACTTATGGGCTTGGACTGGACAGGGTTGGGATGCTTTCTGAATGTACATTTACCCTGTATATATAAAACTCTCATACATATGAGTTTCTGTGGATCTGTTTCTCTGGTCCATCCAGACGAATACAGCCTTCCTGGTGTGTGGACTGGAAATGGATCCCGAGAAGCTAGATGAATGAACCGAGGGCCCAGGACAAAAGGGTGGATGGACACAGGAACACAGGACCAACTCCTCTTACCCTAGCATGCCACACGTATAGTTTTAGATTTATTGAAAGACAGCTCTTAGTTAGGTTAGAAATTAGCGGCTGATTTCCACAGCTAATGCTTAAAGAGCACTGCTGTCTCCTTTGCCTCTGCGTGTGTCCTCTTACCCCCAAAGTCCTTTATGCAGAGGGAAGTGCTCTTTCTAATCACCTGGGACAGGATTCCAGTGTGAAAACAGAATTGGGTTTTTGAAAATTTGTCTACCAATCGAATATTTTAGTCTCTTTCCCCAAAGGCATGATGTGTTAAATATTTCATGTCAGGGAGCTACATCGAGGATATTTTTTGGGGTGTAGCAGGAGGAAGGCCTGCTTCCTGTTGACCAGCGGAACGCTGTGACCCTGTGATAGAGCCAGTAGTCCAGGGGCTCACGTAACAGGAGCCGCCACGAGATCAGAATGGATGCGTTTCAGGGGGTGAGTATAGGAGGGGACTGGGAAGTGATCACACCATCAGGCCATTTTACATTGTGACTAAAGAAAGCTCTCTTAAACCAACACCCAGCCCAAATTTTGATCGAGGAAATATTACACAGAGTAGTGATCCTTCTGTGAACATGTAAAATTCGTTGACTTTCCGACGGACAGGTTTAGTAAATCTGTAGCTTAGATGCAGTGTCCATTTTCAAATCGAAAGATGCGGCTACTTGAACTTGGTGGGGGAAAGCAGAGGCCTGGGAGCCGCAGTCTTAAGACGCATGGTTGCAGCGGCCATGCCCCTTGGGACCTGTAGCTGAATAACTGAGACACAAGCAGACAAACAAATATATTGCGACTGAGTCAATTCCGACTCACGGCGACCCCGTGGTTTTATGTTTTAGGGATAGCAGGCCCGGGTGAGCCTCCCAGAGGGTGACGTGCAGTGTAGTTTTCCCCGTTCTCTGCCCTGGGAGATGGAATCCCCCCCCTCCACCCTCCCCTTATACTTTGAGAAGTATAAAAGGAGCTGTGATCAAGTGTGACAGAAACCCCTCCTGTTTTGAAAACTCGGCGCTGCTCTTCACTGCTGGGCCAGGCTCCCCGCCCTGCCGGAGCCTCTGCTGGCAGTGGGCCGGGCTGGGGGCTCCCCTGGGGAAGGCCTGCCTGGAGCTGGGCCTGGGCAGCAGTGCGAAGACAGCATCAAGGACCTTGGCCATTTGCACAGTCCTCCTTGGTTCTTCCATGAAGAACTAGAACTTGAAGGACTTTTCAGGGGCCAACTGGAGGGATGCCCATTTCACTTCTTTGGCCATTGAACAAATTATTTTTTGTGGACACCACGTATACTGCCTGGTTCCAGCACTGCTGGCGCGGCGCAGCTGGTTCCGCCTTCCCGCCCTGCTGGGACCCTGCGCTCTGTCCCTGTAGGCATGCACATGGTTGGTCTTTTCACCTGTGCCCATTGTGAAGACCCTTTCCTTCTTCCCAGCCGTGCCCTCCTTCTGTCTGTAGCATATGGTCCAGAATGTACATCACACAACCCCTGCCGCTTCCATAGTCTCTGCGTGCCCAGGCAGTTCCATTCTTGAAGCTGTGCACGCAGTCAGAGTAGTCCCACCCCGTTAGGGTGCTGCTGGCACCTCGATCCCTTATGGCTAGTCCCTGAAAGAGCACAGCGTTCAAGGCGGGCGAGCTTTGGTAGGTTAACTAAATAAGTTATTGCTAAATAAGCTATTGCTGGGTTTTACGCCGACCTCGGAGGATATGTTTGGTTTAAGATTTAAAGATTATCTCAGGCCAAATGTCTCAAGGGTTCATCCAGGCGCCAGGGCCATGGCCAGGGCCAGGGCCTGGGGTACCCTTAATAACGCTGACTGACCAGCCTCTGCGTGGCTGGTAGACCAGGCGGGGCCCAGCTGAAGAACTGGAGCATGTGCTTTTTAACAACATTTTGTTTCATTTTCTTGTAATTGAGATCGATGGTCTTGTTACAAAGGGATTCTTTCCAACCACGCTTATCAGATAGTGTCAGGATGTATAATAGCGTGGCATTTGGGTTGGCAAGTGGCCTTTATTGTAGGATTCGCCAACCAAAATTGAATATACTCCTTTTAAATGAAATGTTTGGGTTCTGACTATGATAGGGTACTGAAGGTGAAGTAAGTGCTTATCCCACCCCCAGAGGCTCCACCAGGCTGTGGGCTGCAGGTCTGTGGCCATCTCACACACCGGCAAATGCTGTGCCCATAGCCACCTCCTGTACCCACAGGAGGGAGTTGTGATCCATGCTTTCTTCGCTCGGCCCCTGGAGTATTCCATGCGCGGGTTGAAGTTTTGCGTGATAGCCTTAGCCCCAAATATTTTCTTTTCTTCCCCTCTCCCTCCCCTGAAGCTGTAATAGTTGGTTAGCCTTGCCAGGGAAACCCATCGAGCGTGCGTGGCTGCATGTCACGGCTGTGGTCTTGGTAGGTAATAAAAGCAGGGCCAGTCAGCAGTTTTTGGTGTTCTGACGTTCACTGCACTTTGTTTCAGATTGCATCCAAGTACGACCATCAGGCAGAAGAAGATCTTCGCAACTGGATAGAAGAGGTGACTGGCATGAGCATTGGCACCAACTTTCAGCTGGGCTTAAAGGACGGCATCATCCTCTGCGAGTAAGTTCAGGGCCTGCTGTGTGCCCTCCCCACAAGCATCTGCCTTCTCCTTCCCAACCCCGATGCGGAACAACAGACAGACAAATAGAACTCCACTCACAGCCGTCAAGTCAGCCAGTGTCCACGTAACAGCAACCCTAGAGGTCAGGGATCAACTGTTCCTTTGTGTTTCCAAGACTGTCCATTGTTAAAGGATTAGAAGGCTTCCTCTTTCTCCCATGGAGTGGCTGGTGGTTTCAAACTGCTGACCCTGTGATTAGAAGCCCAGCTCATTTCTAATGCATTCCTTTACCTATGTGAAAGGGACCACCCTTACATTTTAGTCTCTGTGTTTCTATGTATGTGCCTCTTAAGTAAGGTGTCAATTGTGTTTTTCTTTTCAGGCTCATAAACAAACTACAGCCAGGTGCTGTGAAGAAAGTTAACGAGTCCTCGCTAAACTGGCCTCAGGTAACAGCCCCTCCAGCCACCTCTGGTTCTCGTTGGTCACCCTCTGTGCAACGACACCTCAATCCCCCTTTTAAAATGAGACATTTAAGGAGGGATTTCTGTCCATGCTTAGACTCCAGTTTTCTGCCATGTTTATCTTTAATGTCTCCACAGTTATTTCTTGAATTCTGAAGTTCGGAGAGGCTTAGATGCTTTCTTGCATTTAATCTCTTAATTTCAGAAAGGAGTTTAAGTAGCTTAAGGGAGAATTATAACGTCGACGGCAAAGACAAGCAAGGGGAGAATCACAGTTTTTACACAGCGGCTCTGTACTCCATGGAGAGGATAGTCCTGTCTCTGGAGCCTGTTTGAGCGTTAAAAGAACGAGTGTAGATTAACCACAAACTTACTTTGAAATGAAAATTAAAACACGTTACTTAATGTGATGATTTCTTTTTAACAAAGAAAATGCCCGGCTGGGAGGACTGTGGCATACGCCTCTTTGAAAACGGTTAAAGATCTTGTCTTTTATGGATTGAGAAAAACAAACAAACCCAAGCTGGTTAAAAACATTAACAAGACCGTTATGGGTCCACAGTGAGATCGCTCTTTTTACCCTTCCCTTCCCCAGAGGGATCTGGGCTTAGTATGATCTGCTCAAGAAAACTTGCCAGGAAGCTTTCTACCCGCATCTACTCAGGATTAACTGTCCCGGAGACAAAGGATCCTTTCCTCGCTGTCGATAAATGTTCATACATGGCCCCTAACGTTATGTGACTGTTTTCCTTTATAGTTGGAGAATATCGGCAACTTCATTAAAGCTATTCAGGCTTATGGCATGAAACCCCATGACATCTTTGAAGCAAATGATCTCTTTGAAAATGGAAACATGACGCAGGTTCAGACTACGCTGGTGGCCCTAGCTGGTCTGGTATGTATGTGTGCTTAATGGCTAATTCAACAGAACCTCTGCCATTTCGATGAGTTGAGGGCTTGTTCTCCCATGGGGGGGAGGGGGAAATGGGGATGGGCCTCCCTGGACCATGATTATTTGCTTTGTGGAAAAGCTGCTACTATCAGCTGCCTTACGATAATTTCATGAGAACAGTCGCATTTCAGAGTTTTCTGGACTACCAAATAGCCTGTTCCCTTCTGTGGTCAAATTATTATTATTATTTGTTGTTGATACCGTATGTTTTTCGTAATGGGAGGCATGTTGAAATCCAGGGAGGGGGGCCTTTTTTTAAGGTAATAAAGATTTTGATACAATGGTGTGGGGACACATGTCCCCAGCTCAGACCCTTGGGACAGGCCTTCAGATTCACAATTAAGCAAGTCCCCACTGCGTGGTGGCATGTATTACAACTGGGATAGCAGCTTCCCCAGAAACACAAGAGGCTGGAAGTATTGGTGGGTAAGCTGTGTCCCGAGGGTCATGAAAGAGTGAGTAACTGTGGTTTCCGCTGCCAGTTTGAGGCGCTCTGATGAAGCCCTCGTCCATGTGTTGCTGTTCATTTGTAACCCTCTGTTGGCAAGTTCTCCAGTCAAGTGTACCATTTAAGGTCCTGTGCATGCTTCTGTCTAGGCGAAAACAAAAGGGTTCCATACAACCATTGACATTGGGGTTAAGTATGCAGAGAAGCAAACGAGACGTTTTGATGAAGGAAAATTAAAAGCCGGTCAAAGTGTGATTGGCTTGCAGGTAAGTCTGTGCTGTTGCTTATTCAATTACTTCTTTGATTGCATTACTTCCCTCCAAGCAAACAATGAACTCTTTCATAAGTAAATAGGTGCATATAGGCCCTATAATGTAGGCTAGATAATGAGATACATTGTGTATCATCACCACCACCCCTGCCGCCCCCCATCAAGTCCATTAGGCAAAACACTGGAATTGCCACCTGACTTGATAATCTTCCCCCCACCCCCCAGGGAAATAGAACTTTTCCTTTGATCATTCTTTTTTAGAAAACGTACGTGATAAACCCCCACAATGTTATTGGACAAGCGAGGCGATCGATCTTCAGAGCCTCAAGGCCAGTCACTTATTTGTATAAGCTCTGTTAAAATTTCCCAAAATTGTGGGATGCCTCAGGGTGGTTTCAGAATGCTTGTGGAAAAAATGAAAGTGAAAGGCGGGGGGTTTGCCACAGACTTTTTGAAGCCCCGTTTTAAATAGCGTGTGTGTTTTTATTTTTCACTCGCACTGCCCCCTTGCAGAGAGTCACAGAAGCTGCCTTGCTAAGTTCTCTCTGTGGTGGGTTCATGGTCCGTGCTCTGCTGGAAGCACTGCCCATCTTCTGGCTAAGTCTCTAAGTGAGGGGGATTCATTTTTATGCAGCACAAATGTATCCATGGTGAGAAAGAAGAAACAAATGTATACACAGCAGTCAGTTGATTTATGTTTATTCCTTGAGAGAAACTGCTATTTTAAAATGTACCAAAGAGTTTAAAAAGATATCATAAGGGAAAAAATAGGTTGTAAGATACTGATCTCCATTTCATTTTATAATGCACGTGCCTATTTGTGCTCCCCCCCCCATATGCATGCGTGTACACAGCCAGATAAGGTAACATAATAATAAACATCTATGTTTACAGTCACAGTCTAGTGGTGGGATTAGAATCCCCTCCCCCCCGCCTTTTGCTTACATCTGTCTTCTGAATCTTCTCCAATGGATAGGTTTCCCTTTCAGTCATAAAGTTTTCCTCTAATAAATCCTGTTTTTTAAAGGGAGAATGGCTCATCGGTAGAGGTGGGTGGGTTCTCAGCTGTTAGAACAGGGTGTTCTGGTTGGCCTTGCAGCCATCTTGTTCTCAGCGGGAAGGTCAAGTTAATGATTGTCCTCTGACCTCCGGCTTTCACTCTGGCCAAGTTCAGATTCCACCGTCTGCCTGTCTCCTGCCCAGGGACACCAGTGTGAGCAATAACATGTAGATCTTTTCTCTGGAAAATGTTGATCATTGTGCTGTGGCTTGAGAAAAGCCCTTCTTAGCCTACCAGAAGACCACTGACATTTGCTTTCACATTTTATGCAAAACACCGACCCCAAAGTGGAAGCCTCATTTCCCCCTCTCAGCACCCGGTAGGACGGGTGGACCTGGCTGCTCTGTCGTTTCCAAGTCTGCAATCTCTGTGGGAGCGCACCGCCCCACCTTGATCCCGTGGGTGACTGGCTGGTGGGGTCAAACTGCTGACCTTTCCATGTGACCTGGGCTCCTTCCGGGAAACCTGGCCGAGTAGAAGGGCATATATATTATCTCTCCCAAGGTTGCTTCGCTCCCTCCACCTGGCTGAGGCCTGGCTCCCTTCATTTGCTTATCCGTGTGTGCCACAGGGAATAGAGAAGCTCGTAGCAGAGAGAATGGCTCCTGATTCTATACTGTCACAGTAGGCTTCTGTGTGTCCCTCTGATTCCATGCATGCGTTTCTATAGAGATTTTATTTCTAGTGAATGTTTTGAAGTCTTCTCTTGAAAGAAAATAACTGGCTCATAAAAAAGCATAAAGGAGATGTGTGTGTGTGTGTGTGTGTGTGTGTGTACTGGTGCCTTGGCATTGGAAGGACGTTATAAACTGTTACCAGGTGGAGGCCGTAGTGGTGATGGGGAATCTTTGTTGTAAAACAAATGAAGTAACATTTCTCTGTGTTGGTGACTTTAGTAATTCGAGCTAATTTTATTTTTCACTTAAAAGATGGGAACCAACAAGTGTGCCAGCCAAGCCGGTATGACAGCCTATGGGACTCGGAGGCATCTTTATGATCCCAAAATGCAAACCGACAAGCCCTTTGACCAGACCACAATTAGTCTGCAGATGGGCACTAACAAAGGGGCCAGCCAGGTGAGCAGTGCCTTGTTACACCTGTGCCACAGAGCACAAAGGGGCGTGGTTAGAAACTTGCGCTTCGAACTGAGTTCATAGTAGGTGTTTTTTTCAGTATGATTCATTGAGACTGTATTCCTTTTGGAAGACAGATTTTGCCGAGGAGACACACGAATCAAAGGACTTGATTCTATAGCAAGACAAGTAAGCAGGGCTTGTTTTTCTGTGTGTGGCAATTAAAGCTCACTGCCATCAAATCAGTGCCAATCTTAGGACGCTAGAGGACCAGGTAGCACTATCCCTGTGTGTTCCAGAGACTAACGCTTGCATGGGAATAGACAGTCTTGTCTCTCCTGAGTGACCTCGTGGTTTCAAACAGCTGAGCCCGAGGTCTGCAGCCCAGCAAGTACCCAGGAGGCGCCAGGGCAGCAAAGGCTGCGGCAAGGTGCGCAGCAGGCCTTGCTGCGCAGAAGAAGGGCAGTGATTCCTCGAGTCGTCTGGCTGCAGATTCAAGCAGGCATCGTTACCTAGTTAAGTGTCTGACCAGCTGCTTAGTGTTCCCAAAAGGCCCCTCCTCCAGCGAGCAGGTAGCTGGTGCTGTGCAGTGCTAATAAGAATGTGGGGATGAGACGACGGAGAAGGCAACCTGGCAAAACTGCAAATATCCTAGGACCGCGCGCAAGTGGACACGTTTTCTTTTACGGAAAATAAATCATCAGCACTGCAGAAAAGAGGTTCAAATAACCGTTGGAGGGTAGATGGACCAGTCTCCGGGGTTGCACGTCTCCAGGGAGCTGGAACTGCTCTGTTGTTTGGCCCTTGCCACTCCTCGTAGCTGCCGCTCCGTTTGCTCTCTCACGAGCTGCGAGGCGGCGTGCGTGCTTGACGCCCGTGGGGAGACATGTGGTGTGCTGTGAGAGGGGAGCTATGGGGACGTGGCTGGCCCTTGAGGTCTTGGAGCCTTTTGAGGCTCTTGCTGTAATTTTCACTGAATGCATTCTAAGCCTTCAGAGGTAGTAGCCCGGGAGGTACATTTGGGAGTGAGGGGCATTCACAGGTAATTTCAGGAGCGCCCTCAGCAGTTGCTTTGTTGTATAGTCTTCATGTTGAATCCTCTCGCGCATTCTAAATACATAGCAGTTTCTCCATCTGGCATATGAGAAACCCAGAGCTAAAGACTAGTGTGGTGTTGAAGGCCCTGCAGCCATTTTCTGGCAGCCCCGGGGTTTGACCGGAGGTCCGAGCCCCGAAGCCAGTGCACATTGCTGCACATGGGCGATTGGGGGCCAGCCTGACTGCAAGGGAAGCTACTGCATTCATGTTCGCATCCAGTGTGATTTTCTTAAGGATGGAACCGTTCACAAGATCAGCTTGTTCATCAGCTCTTTTCTGATGTAGCTTTTAATCCTGTGTTCTAACACCAGGCGGGGATGTTGGCACCAGGCACCAGAAGAGACATCTACGATCAGAAGCTGACCCTACAGCCAGTGGACAACTCGACCATCTCTCTACAGATGGGCACCAACAAAGTGGCTTCCCAGAAAGGGATGAGTGTGTACGGGCTGGGGCGGCAAGTGTATGACCCCAAATACTGTGCCGCCCCCACCGAACCTGTCCTTCACAACGGCAGCCAAGGAACAGGAACGAATGGGTCGGAGATCAGTGATAGCGACTATCAGGCCGAGTACCCAGACGAGTGTCATGGGGAGTACCCAGATGACTACCCCCGAGAGTACCAATATGGCGACCAAGGCATGGATTACTAGAGTCACGCCGAGGAGGAGCGAGCGCAGTATTTACTCCATCGTTCTTCTTCCGTGAGAGCCAGGCTAGCCTTGAGTAATTTTTATCTCGTCTTCCTGAAACACTATTATGCTGATTATACCTAAAAGAAATATTGCCTTACATACATTCCTTTTTCCTTTTTCTGCCTCTTGCCTCGGTAGTTGCCTTGCAGTGCTGTAACAGTTAACTCCTGCAGCAGAACCAGTGACTCGCATATGAAGTAAAAAGGAATACTGTGAAAGGGGAGTACTCTTGTACAGCCAATTCTTTTATGAAAGATCTATGCATTTTTACAGTCTTCTACGTAAAACTGGTATTTTCCAACAATAGGAACAGTTTTTCTTTTTTTCTGTTCTTTTTTTTTTTTTTTTGGGCAGTTCAGTATCTGGTTTCTACACGGAAGACTAAACTCGTGCTTAATAGCTAAATGTGGTCTTTGCCAACTAAATCTGAAATGTTTAGAGATTTACATATCAATGTTTCTACAGTATTGTTTGCTAATTTTTAAATAAAGTCGTGATCAGTGTGCACCTGTGACGACACGTGTACTCATTCTCTTCCCGAGTGGACAAGGTCTTTGGGGAGCGGGGTTCTAGAGGAGTGTGGGCAGCCTCTGCCTGTTTGTGCCAATGTATCAAAATAGAATTGCTCTGTTTCCGACACTGTATTTATTGCTGCATTTCTCAGCATAAACTTATCCCATTGTATTTTTTATAAATAAATATTTTTTTTTGGAACATGCATCCGAACCGCAGGCTGATTTTTTTATTTTTCCCCCTTTTTTCTGGCTGACTACCAGATGGGTACATTCAGATTAAAAACAACAACCAACTTAAAGGTATTCTTTCCCCCGGGTCCTGTTAATAAGACGCTTCATTTTATACGACCCTCACACACGCCCCATTGATATGCTGAAGGTGACTTAGGAAAAGCAAGGCGACGTGCCTGGTGCACATAGGAGAGGCCAGCCTGGAGTCAAGCTGCATCATCTGACCAAGGCTGAAAACACTAGCTCGCTCGGCTGCCCTAAGCTCACCTGAAATCAACAGGAATACGTTTGAAATCACCTTCAGGAATAGGTGGGGTTCATCGGTTTCTACAGTCAATAGGTATTTATCAGTAATCTGGGCAGGAACTGGATGTACTAGGACAGCGGTTCTCAACCTGTGGGTCGCTACCCCTTTGGGGGTCGAATGTCCCTTTCACAGGGGTCGCCCAATTCATAACAGTAGCAAAATTAGAGTTATGAAGTAGCAACGAAAATAATGTTATGGTTGGGGGTCACCACACATGAACTGTATGAAAGGGCCGTGGCATTAGGAAGGTTGAGAACCACTGCCCTGTGGGATCATAAACTAGGGCATACAGTATAATATGTCAGCAAAACTTCACCCGCAGTCAGGACATACATACAGAAGGCCAGTCAAGTAACAGCCTAAGTGTTGTAACTACAAAAGTCCAGTCACTAAAAGAACATTAGGGATCATACTTTCTGGCACTTATTAGGAATTGGCTGTATCAGGTCTTGGGAGAGAAAATGTCTGCAACGTGTTTGCCAAGGTGGCGGCGGCCATCAAGGAGATGTGCGCGCTCAGGGTTCGGTGAGCCAACCGAAGCACCGTCTGTCTGCTCATCTTCCCCCTGCGACCAGGCTTATTGCTGTCTGGAGCAGAACCGTGGCCTCCTCACAGTTGTTAGATTTGAGCCCATCCCGAGTGGGATGACCTTCTCCAGTGACTGCCCTCCTGATGGCATGACCGACATCCTCACTTGAGAGGAGCATTCGTGAGACACATTTATTTATTCTTCTGGCAGACTGGTATATTCAAAATTTCCTGCAACCTAATCCAGAGGCCACAGCTCTTTTTGGGTCTGCCTTCTTTGTGGTCCTCACTTTGCATATCTTAGAGGTGATTGAAATATGCCCTGGGGCTGGAATCCCGATTCTGACAGGTCTGCTTTGTAACCGATTCTGACAGGTCTGCTTTGTAAGGCAACCAGAGCAAACCCAAACCACTCTTGAGCTACATTGTAATCAAAGGTGCTGTTGAAAAACGCTTTACATTTGTAAAGGTGGACATGAGCTAGCACTCTGTGGCCGGAGAGTCCTGAGAAGCCACGCGTGGGAACGCTCGCTCTGCAGGGAGGCCACGGCAGACCTCTGGTGGTTGCCCGCCATCCGGTCACCCTCAACCCCTGGCAGCCCCACCCAGCGAGGCCAGGTCATTACAGGTTTGCTAGTTCAGTCATTCTACCTGTCCATCACACTAACTGTAGGATGCCAGCCATTGGAGAAGCCTGAACATAGCACTGGCCCCAGACCTTTAACTGCCCTCGTGTCTCCGGTCCAGGCAAGCAAAGTCCCTCACTGCTATTGAGTCCGGTCCGACTCACAGTCACCCTAAGGACGACAGGAGAACTGTCCCGTGGGTTTCCTGAAGTGGGAAATCCGCATGGGAAGAGTGGATTAGAGCTTAAGTTCCAGGCACCAACTTTGTAAAAGACTGAAAGTCCCAAATCCATTTGCAGAGTCGGGAGTAAGCCTCCATGGAAAGCTCATCCCAGATGAGGACAATCTTGCCCTCAGGCAGCATACATTGGGAAGTGGATCACTACCTCCATCCCTCTCCAGCCGGCTGTGGGCGGGGCAGTGTCCCTTAGGGGCTTGCCTGGGTGTCCTTTATGGGCAGTACTGAGGGTCACGGGGTAATGAGCCAGGTCTGTCCCTGATGCCTGACTCCTGGGCCCATCGTGTACGCTTCTACCAATGTGCAGGTGCCAGTCAGGATCCCATTATCTGTCTGTTGTCTCACTCTAACTGATGTGTCAATCTGCCCCAGTCAAGATTTGTGAACTTCCCTTGTTCTGAACCTCTAATTAACATCCTGACAGAATCCTCAGGTGCCATTTTGGCTTTGTGCTAACTGTCTGGATGATATGTCTCTGTCCTGCTTAAGACTTACAAATGTTCTCCTTAAACTGCATTTGAGATTGGGGTCTCTGGTGTATCCTAGACCATCTTGCCCCGTGGGGCAACTGGTGGGTACAAACTGCTCTCCTTGTACTTTAGCTGCCCAATGCGTCCTAACCCCCGGTGCCTCCAGCGCCCTCAGTCCCGGCACAACAAAACAAAACTCACTGCCACCAAGCTGCTTCGGACTCAGCGACCCGACAAAACTACCTGTGAGTTCTGAGACTGGGGGTAGAAACCTTTCTCCTCAGTTAATGGTTTGGAACCGCTCATCCTACAGTTCACACAGCCCAGTACCCAATCACTGCACCCCAAAATATCATAAACATCGCCCTCCGGAGATTCGCATAGGGTGCAGTCGTTGAAGCCCAAGAGGTAGCAGACTGCGCTGAACAAAGTCAAGTCCTCTGGTTCAGCTTCTGCATCCATTTTATACCAGGCCCAGTTTGGATTGCAGTTTTGGCTGGAGTTTAAATGTCCCATGATACTTGTCACTAGACCTAAGAATTGTACTTTGAAAAGTGAGCGGTTGAATTAGTGGGACAGTGGGCATTGCCTTGTTAGCATTGATGAGCAAAGTTCTGCTATTTTCTGGAGCAGTAGTTCTCTCCCTTCCTAAGGCCCCGACCCTTTAATACTGTTCGATGTTACCTCATCTGTAATTTTGCTACTGTTAGGAATCGGGTGACCCCTGTGACAGGGTCCTTCAGCCCACAAAGGGGTCGAGACCCATGGGTTGAGAACCGCTGCTCTAGAGCAACATTCCAGAGGCTTCTGATAGCGGCAACCACAAACCACCATTTCGATCAAGAGGTGTCTGTTTCCTGTGAGCGGAGCCCTGAACTGAGCCGCCGTATGATGTTTTACTGTTGTTTTATGGACTCATAATTTCGGTCTCAGTCAGTACAAAGAGAGGTTATACAACTTTATTGTTCGGTTTTGTTAATGTTGCCAGGTGATGACCAGCACAGCACAGAACAATAGGGCACTTCAGGCTGTACCATGTAGTCTGTAAACGGCTTGAGAAAGGGAAGCTTTTTCCCAGGCACAAATCCCTGAGGGGCGGCTACCGTGCCATGGGCCGGAGTTCTGTGCCCTCTTCAGGCCCCGGGGAGCTCCCGCCCATCGGGGCCCTCACACCTCTGAAGCTGTTGCTCCGCTTGACAAAGCTCTGAAAAACAAGAGGAGGAGGTCAGGGTCGGCCGTGCGCACTGGGAGTAACGCCCTGGGCCACCTGGTGCCAAGGAACTGCATCCTTGGAAGTCTTCCCTGCTGAGTGGGCTAGACAGATTTCCAAGTGGAAATCTTTCACCAGAAACATGGAAATCCAAGCACATGCACATGGTTGGCTTCCGCCCGCGCCCCCAGCGCATTTTCCCTATCGATGCCCATGCAAATAAACGAACGGTGTGTTTCCTACGGAGGAGGGCGAGGAGGGAGTGAATGTAAAATTGTAGAAATACTCGTTCAATCTCCAGGCCTGCCTCAAGGGTGCTTTGGAGGCTTTGTTCAACAAAGCAAAAGAGAGGGCTCTGACAAAGTTTTGTGCAACAGAACGGAAGTAGATTACTATAAATTGCCTCTCCACCCAGACGAGGAGAAGAGCTGGGCACCCCCCAGCGGTTAAAATAGCCCTGTGTACAGTGGATGAGGCCAACAAGCCACTGGGGCAGGCAGCTGCCTGCTCGGCCCCAGACGCGGCTCTGTTGGGGGTGTGGCTTTCTGACGCTACTTGTTCCTCTGGCTAAAAGCGGGTCTTCGGATTGTCCAGCTGTCGCCAGGGCCAGCCGCAGGGGGCGTGACGAGCCTGCCTAGGAGCGTGTGCTGCCCAAAATGCAGGGCATGGCATGTCCTTGGAGGCAGGCAGCTCGTGGGCACCTCAAGTGTCACAGAAGCCCATCCTGCCTGGTCCTTGGTTGCAGACTGTGATCCACAGGCTGGTGTTCAGAAGTAGGTTTGTCAGGCCCGCCTTCTCAGTCTCTCTCAGCTCAAACCCCTTCAGTTTCACAACAGGATGCGCACTGGCCGGGAACTGAGTCCCGAGCCCTACCCAGGTCATTGGGTGCTGCTCCCAGTGAGGCTCTCTGTGGTCAGGACTCACACGCCTGCCTCTCCAGGATTAAGGTTTCCGCACAGGTAGTCTCAGTTTCTGCGAGCTCAGCGCCAGTCGCACTTTCAGACCAGGTGGTCATAAAAAACCCACAGAGAAACTGAGCCTGGGTGTGGCCTCCGAAAAGGAGCCTGCCCAGCACCACTTTCTCCAAGCAGGAGTAGGGCTTGGGAACCCGTTTCTATAAAGATGGTAACCCAGAAACCCCTGTGGAGCAATCCTATTTGCACGTAGCCGGTGGCCGTGAGTTGGAGGCCAGACGACAATGGCCAACGACAGTGGCTAACCACTACCATAACCACCACCATCCAGCCTCCGGTTTGGGGGAGGCTTTTCGATTCAGTGCTCGTGAGATCACCACGAGGTGGATGGTAGCAGGGGAGGGATTTGCTTACCAAGAACTCCTGGTCCATGAAGTAGGGTTTGGCAGGTGATCCGTCATTCGTTTCCAGGTCGACCGCGAAGCACAGGAGCAGGGCATCCAGCACGGTTTCAAACACGGATAAGAAACTGTGGGCCACTAAGTAGGCAAAGAAAGCCACCAGCAGCAGGGGGATTGTCCACACCTGGAGCGCCCGGTTGTAGTTAAAGGCCATCAACCCTCCAAAAACAGTGAAACACACCACCAACACCTGCCCGAAACAAGAGTACGGGGGTCTTTATAAACCGGTTAGAGTACTTGGGAAAACATGTGTACGTGTCTTCTACAACTCTGGCCCCCAGTGTTCCTCATCTGTAAAACAAAGATCGGGATGACGGAGATGTTGCTAAATATGGGGCCCCGCTCCCGGCCCAACCCCTGCCTGACCGTGATTCGAGGTAAGAGATGGTTCTTGGGAACATGCCAGACACCCTATTCAAAGAAGGGATTTCCTGGAACATGAGGCACAGTGAAGTAGGAATAAGAACAAACGAAGCATATGATCTCAGACAATCACCCAGTTGGTTATTGGGGATGGGCCAGGGGCTAGTGACTGGGTTTTCTTTATAGTTATTTTCACTTAAGACCACACTAAGCATTTTCACTAAAAACAGTATTTTTATAAACATTTTTCCCCCAACAGCTAATCAAGCTAATGGTAGTTTAATATGCGATCTCTACCCCCTGGAATTCAGGTGAAAGGGCTCTCTAATGCTGGTAGAGAGCGAAAATGGCCTTACCCTGAGCCTTTGTGTGTCTATGAAACTCCCAGGTATAGGATTAGGGCCATAAGGAATCTAATTCTTTCACAGACATAATGGAGTTTATCTGGGGCCCCCCTTGGCATGGGGGTCTGAAAACTAGTTCATTCAGAAAACCGAAGAATCACTGGAAATGTATGCTTATTAGAAGCTCATCAGCAATTGTGCATCCTCGGGAAATACAGGAACATGAATGATTACCTAAAATCAATAAGTATATTATAAAAGTGAGGCCTCCAGGGAATCCAGGGTGGATGATCCCTTCAGGACCAGTGGTGTGAGTGGCGATACTGGGAGGGTAGAAGGAGGGTGGGTTGGAAAGAGGAAACCGATTACAAGGATCTACATGTGACCTCCTCCCTGGGGGACGGACAACAGAAAAGTGGGTGAAGGGAGACGTCGGACAGTGCAAGATATGACAAAATAATAATTTATAAATTGTCAAGGGTTCATGAGGGGGGCGGGGGATGAGGACCTGATGCCAGGGGCTTAAGTGGAGAGGAAATGTTTTGAGAATGATGAGGGCAATGAATGTACAAATGTGCTTTACGCAATTGATGTATGTATGGATTGGGATAAGAGTTGTATGAGACCCTAATAAAACAGTTAAAAAAAAATTGAGGCCTCATCCCCCTACCTGTGGGAATGGTGATTCAAAAACATGTCACAAGATTATCAATTTAAATACTTACATGATTTAGGCTATTTTGAAAGCAGGATCGTTTCATGCTTCGAGAGCTACAGTCATGAAAAATCTCAGCCCAGCTGAGAGATGAACTACATGTCCAACTGAAACCCAGGCCTGGAACCGGGCAGCCAATCCGAACAGTGCTGCACTAGGGACATGCACCACGTACCACAGAAGCACACAACCCCCCCACGAGGAGCCAAGAGCCCTCCATCTATTGCCTTTTACCAGGTCACAACTAGAGGCCAAGGCCTTGTTCACTATTGAGCACCACTGACGACTCCTGGTTTTCATGTCTTAGGACTCTGTAGGGACGATGGTTGGCAGACGAGAGGACGTGTAATGTGGAATAGAGAAGACCCAGTGGGGCGGTCACGATGTCTGGTCAAGAATACGAGGGGCAGTCAAGTTGGGAACGGGATCAGACAGACTCAATCCTTCAAAACTAGGCCCAGTGGATGAACATTACAAGGAAGGACACTGCATCTGACATGTTACCAAGAACCATGTCTTAACTTGAATCCTGGTCAAGGAGGGGTGGGGCAGGAGCTTTCATCAACATTTCGGTTTGTCATCCCTCGCTTTGTTTTACAGATAGGGAAACTGAGGCTCGGCGTTGCAGAGGATTCCACGTTCGGGGCACAGCCCTTTTATATCATGGTTGGGGGTCGGGGAGCTCTACTTCTAAGATGCTCCTCCATCCCAGAAGACTACAATTTCTTAAAGCAGGCAGAAAGATTATTATCTAGATGATAGTCACTTTGGCTCCCTTTTGGACATGAGCAACTTTATTTGACTTAATGCCCTTCACAAGGTACAAATCCCATCAAGTATCAATACTTGTTTCCATGTACTTTTTATGACAGCCCATGAAGCTCGTCCATTTTCTGAAGGAGCGGTAGTGTTATTTTAGACCTGAAAGAGTCCGTGGGAATCAGGCTGCCGTAGACAGGATTGATCGTGGGTGTTCATGGGGCAGGGCTAGGACTGAAACCCTGGTTCAACCTACGGTGGGATATTAGATGAGTTATTGAAAGTTGGCTTCCTCATCGGCAAAACACAGACCTTTCCTGGGGTTCATGAGAGGATACAGCATCTACCATGGGGTAAGGACTCATAGTAATTCCCCTTCACAGACCTGTTTCTGGTCTTGAGGCAACTAGGGCCACCTCTGTGTTACTTTCCTGCAGGCGTCTCACCTTGGCTAGAAAAATGACGACGTCTCCAAAGCAGTTAACGGAAGTAAGATGACTTGCGTTCTTGGACAGCATCGTGCCTGCATCTTTTGCTGATGTGCAAAAATCCGTCCCATTGATGGCAGTTGTAGTGTACGCGTTCTGAAACAAAAGATGAGGTAGGAAGACGGTGCTTCTTATTAGGGTAAAGACAATATAATGACAATACAGAATATTTGAAAAATAGCTGCTAGAAAACCCACGACCCCGACACACAACAAGTCATTTCGTTTTTACAGTCTCGGATTACACGAACATGCATTTTCATAGGGTTGGGGTGAATGGAAAGATAAGTAAGTACTTCTGGCATAGTGGTTCTGCTGCAAACTGCAAGGTCAGCATTTTGAAACCAGCAGCCCCCCTGCGGGACAGAGGAGGCTCTCTACTCCCGCCAAGAGTTACAATCTCGGAGACCCACAGGGGCCGTTCCACTCTGTCCTAGAGCGTTGCTATGAGTCAGAACGGACTCGATGGCCGTGAGTTTGGTTTGGGTTGGTCAGTATAGTTGATAGAATGTTCTTCTACAGTAAGACCCAAATTATTATTAAAAAAAAATAACCCGTGTTCCTTGGGCTGTGACTGAGAATGTTCACAATGAACATCCACCAATTTAGCAATTTCTCCACTTTCGATTCCGTAACACTGATTTCAATCTGGGAGTTACGACCCATCCTCACCCTCCCGTGCATCATGTGTTTAAGTTCCAGAAACAAGAAGCCCTGGGGATTAGCCGGAGCGCAACCCCACAGTACACAGGGCAAGGAGTTAGTGAAGGCTCGAGGAGTGGGCGAGTAAGACCTCAGGGATCAGATACAATGGCCAGCCAGGGTGCGGTAGAGAACTGGAACTGGAATTCAAGATTCAAGCTCAACCAACCACGCTGGAAAGTGAGCAAGAAACCTGTCAACGGCCTGGGCTACACGGGGATAAAGAGGCCTTGGGGAACTCAGAAGCCTACCCTGTGCCAGGAAGCCGGTCATTTCACCTGGTGGCCTAGGAAAGTGCAGGGGCCTCCCTGGTGGTGCAATGGTTCATGCGCTCTGCTGCTAATGGAAAGGCTGGAGTTTGGAGTTTCAAGTCCATTCAGAGGAGCCTCAGAAGAAAGGTCTGGTGGTCTTCCCTGAAAAACAGTCCCTGAAGACCCCATTGTGGGCCGTTCTACTTGGACACATCTGGGGTCATCATGACACACATGGGCCACTGGATGACAACGGGATGGGAAAACATACCCCCAGGGCTCTGAGATGAACAGCACACTGGCACTAACACCCCCCCGGCTCGGCACAGGAGCGGTGATTCCACATCTCCCGGGCCTGAGAACAACCCTTGCTGCGCTCGAAAAACTCACAGGAAGATTTGATAAATAACCCAAGGAAATAAACTGCACAGTGAAGGGCAAAATCTGTGTCCCCAGAAGGAGCAGAAATAACGTATCCATGGGCGTGTGTTCCAGACTCCAAGGAGCTAAGGACAGGCATCTTGGTCATGAGACACGGACAGGGTGGTGTGAGAAAGAGAGAGGCGGAGGAGAAAACAAGCCGAACATCAACCCAGGGACTAAAACACGGACCATTTAAATGGTGCAATTGTCTTCATTATTACACGTGGCTTTCCCTTATATGGTATACGGTGCACACACTCATGTTGCTACGTGTCTGTTATGATTTTGACTTTTAAAACACATGCTATCAATATGGGCGTGTGCAGCTACAGCATATTTCAACAGCTTCACATCTTTTGCCCTGGTGAATAACTAGAGGAGGCCTGACAGCGCTGTGGGTTAGGATTTGGGATGCTCACCACAGAGTTGCTGGTTCAAACCCACCGACGACTCCAAGGGAGAGTGTACAGATTGCCAGCCTTATATAATGAAGTCTCACATAGGGTCTCTG
>NW_022104341.1:23884872-23912661 GCF_000313985.2 Echinops telfairi
CTTTGTCTTCAGCGATTGTGTCGGGAAGGTGAGCATCATAGAATGCCAGTTTAATAGAACAAAGTATTCTTGCATTGAAGGAGTACTTGAGTGGAGGCCCAATGTCCATCTGCTACCTTAATACTAAACCTATAAATATATGCACATAGATCTATTTCCCCAGATCTGGATGATTTCTTACGAATGAATTTCCAGAAATGGGATTTCTGATCAAAGATGACAAACCTCTGTGTGCATAGGTGTGTGTATATTTTTATGTTTACATGGGAAGATGTCCAAAGTCAGTTTTCAAAATTCCACCTCTGCATGACTGACTACGCGATCATTTCAAAACTACCTAGTTCTCAGATTTTCCTTAAAATCTTGATAAGATGACAATGATACTGCCCATTAGAACGAAGCATTTATAACTTCCCTTTGTGGAACACACTGCTACCTGCTTGCATCGTCCTCCCTTCTGTTGGTTTGAAAAAGACCCATCAGCTTTCAGCCTGGACCAAGGATGGAAGTCTGAAAGCTGCCTTGGAGCTGGGATGTGCCCTGGAAGGGAGGCTAGTGAGACTTTATCTCATTTCCTTTGGATTTTATCAGAAGGGACCAACCACTGCAAAAGGATACATGCTTGACAAAGGAGAGGGTATAAAAGATGGCCATTTTGAAGGAGGTGGATGGATTGGCCCAGAGGCTGCAGCCACGGGCTCAAACACAACACTGGTGAGAACGGCGCAGGATTGGGCAGGGTTTTCTGTCGTATGTAAGGTTCCTATGAGTCTGAACCGGCTCGATGACATCAGCCAGCAACTCACTCTTTTTACTTTGCCCCTCCCTCAAAGCACATGGAGCGCAGATTCTACCTAAGTCTCATCAGCACGCTCCACTAAGATCTTCTTCAGCCTTAGCATATACTAAACATGAAAATAAACCACCGCGCACAGGATCGTTAGCAAGGAGGCTCCGTGTGACCTAACAAGGAATTCTGCCGCTTCATCTCATATACCTTCAACAGACATGTGTACATAGGTACATACATATAGATATATATGAAATCTGGCATACATAACCCATATATATATGTATATATATATATATTTATATATTTATAGACATATACTCTATTAGCCATATTTCAATTCTTAAAAAGAACTGTTCTCTTTTCCTCAGAACTTTTGTCATTCATTCATTCCTCATTGATGTAAGCCTCACTGGGAAATAAGCATCTCTCTCTGTCCTCACGAGCCCTCGTGCCACCGTCGTTGAAGCACTCGGTTGCTAACGGAAGGCGCGCAGAGCAAACAGCCACAAGCCCCACGAGAGAGAGAGGTGACAGTCTGTTCTTGGTCTGGATGCTTGTTTGTTGGTTACACACATTCTCTTTGCTCATCACCTTCATAATTAGCTTGCTTTTTATGTTACTTTCCAATGTTTTGGTCATCTCTGCCTCCCTATTGTTTGGCACCGTCTCTAAGATACTAAAGTAATGTTACCGGTTGTTTAATAGAAGTACCAGGGAACAGTCTATTAGAATAATCTTGTCTATCATTTGCTAATTGCCTTGGGAAAACATCTTCTCTTTTCGGTTCGGCCCAGCTTGCACTGGTAGATTTTGAGTCCTATAGTTGCAGCCTTGTTTAACGTAATGTCTTGTGGATCTGGAGAAAGAGAATATCCAACCTTTTGATGCACTGTTTAAATAAAATGCCTTTTTAATGTTAAAAAAAAAAGATGGAAATTTGACGATTGGTGTGAGGGAAAGTGACCCCCTGCTTATTATCCCAGGAAAGAGAAATGACTCCCTTCTCACACCCAGTCCCAAATACAGTAAGGAAGCTGTTTGGGGCATTGCGGTCACCTGGTTCCTACTCTCTACCTTACCCCCACCCCCCGCCCCCTGCCAACAGGCTGGTCTGGATTAGTGCCGAAGGAGACAGAAAGGAGGGAGCAAGTGTAAGGCCCCAGGATAGAACGAACCCCATTGATCAACTCCCTCTCTTCACAGAGGCTGCCCAGAGACACGTTTGGTTTTCAAAGACCAAAACTGGGTATCACCTCCCCAGCCTGAGCACCAGGCTTGCTCCAGAGAGGGTATGTTCTCAGCCAGATGTCAAATGACGTCCCTGTAGAAATACATTCAAAGTCAAAACATACCTTCTATCATCAAGTTGATTTCAACTTACAGGGTCACCATGTACCCTATGGAGACCATCAATCTCCACTGGAACAGACAGCCTCATCTTCCTCCTGAGGAGCGGCTGGTGGATTTGAGCTGCCGACCTTGCAGTGAGTAGCCAGCACTTAACCCACAGCCACCAAGACTCCCTGCAGAAAAGCCCCCGAGGATTTCTAAAAAGAACTTCTCGTTTCTGACTGAGAAGTGAAAACGGCTTTTAAACCAGTGTAGAGACTGGAGCCTTAGAGCAGAGGCGTTGGAAGTCCTTGCTCCTAATTGCCTAGCCAAGCGTCTCCAACCATCCCAGTCTCTCTGACTCCCGAGGACCAGCTCATCAATTCCCCAAACCTTTCTGTAGACAAAGAACGGCCCGAGAGCCCTTTTATAGGCAGGAAACCAAGATGCAGGGCAGTTGCTGCGGGTCTCACGGTGCCTTTTCATGAGAACAAAATACCATTTCAAAGCGTGGCGGTTAAAGGACGCACAGGCTCTGCAGCCAGACTGTCTGGGTTCAGACCCAGGTCCCACCACCACTGACTGGCTCTGGGTCTGCGGCAGATGACTGCATCTCTCTCAGATCTCAATTTCTGTGTCTATAAAGTGCGTTGCAACACCGACAACAGAGAGAAGTTGGGAAGATTAAAGATCACGTTCCCCATAAAGCAGTCGGCAAGGGGCCTGGCTCACAGGGAGTGTGCAATAAATGCGGTGACATCACTCAGAAGGAGCCCTGGTGGCGCAGTGAGGAAAGCAGGTGGCTGTTCCTCAAGAGGTCAGCGTTTGACTCACCAGCCGCTGCCCGGGAGAAAGTGTGACAGTCTGCTGCCAGCGACAGCTTTGGCAACCCCATGGGCCCTTTGACGCCAAGGTCGTGGGACTGCGTTTGGGGATTAGCATCCAAACGTCACCAAAGGTGGCCTCCCTCACAACATGGAAACCCAGCAGCAACTCCTCGAGCCCCTGACAGGTGAGGGAAGGAAGGACCCTGGTCTCCTCATCCTCAGCCTTCACTCCCTCAGCGTCACAGGCTCACAGGGAACCGCAGGGCTTACGTGTCAGGCCGAGTGTCAGTCCCCACTACGGTCTTGCTCTGCAGGGGCAGTTCCACCCGCCACTCAGCCTCGTTCTTGGCTCTTCTCTGTTCATCTGGCTCTGTCCTCAGCCCTTCCCCCCACCCTGCCCCCTCTAAGCTGAGTGGCACACATGGTGAAGTGATGGACTACCAACCCGAAGCTTGGTGGTTTGAATCCACTCAGAGGTACCTTGTAAGAAAGGCCTGGCAGCTGCTCTGAGGTCACAGCCTTTCACAGCCCCACGGAGCACACTCTTCTGGGACACACGCGTACACACACGCCTCCAGCCCATTATTCTAAGAATGGAAGTTTGTAATGTGTGTCCTCGTCCATGTGGAAACAGACAGCTCTTCCTGCAGACCCCTGCCTCGTAGTCAGCCAGCTTAGCGCCATCTCTTTCATAAGCAATAAAAGAGAGTTTGCTCCTTGGCTAAAATGGTCATTTCTCCTGCATCGGCTGCCTCTGCTGATTTTTCAGAGCGCATCACCATTTATTTTTTCTGTCCTGTATCCTGCCCACTGGAAGAGACCTTCCAACCACCCCGACAGGGACATGAGACACACGCCTTCCTGCAGTTCCTACACCGTTAGCATTTCCCCACAAGCCCGCCCGGAACGCGACGGAGACCCAGAATCAGTGTCTGGATGGAGAGTTGGGGAGGAAAGGATCCCTCAGGGCAGGCTGCGGAGGGAACGTTTCTGCAGTTTCAGCGTTAGCGAGTTCCTGTTCATTCTGCCCAGATGCTGCTTGTTCGGAACAAGGGCCCGCGCTACACTTTCAATATTGTAGATTCCCAGTCTGAGCGTTCGCCTGGATGGCCTGGGCCGGCAGCGCTCGGGGTGAACACGTTAGGGGATCTGTACATGCTCACAGAAGGGAGAAAGGGTTAGACAGACTAAGGACCAGGAAATCGGTCGTGTTAGTCGTGAACGTTCCGCGGGTGATTCTGAGGGCTACTCTGTAAGCGGGAAAGAGAGAGAGGTCCAGGGGCCAGGCTTGATTTATGCCCAGTGAAATTCAGTGTGCGTGCTTCTCAGAGACAGGAAACAAATGGGTATTTCTGGATCTTAAAATCTGAGAGTATAGAAACGCAAAAGAGACACAAGGACAACTCCCTACCTTGACAACGGGGCCTCCCAACCCTGGTTCCCAGTTCTCAGTCCCAGGCCTTGGGCTGCTAGCTGCAAGGTTAGTGGTGATGCAAACCGACCAGCTGCTCCCCTGGAGAAAGATGAGGCACTCTGCTCCCATAGGGGGGCAAAGGGGTGCTACTAACAAGAAGTACAAGAAAGAAGAAGCTGTTCTAAAATATGGTAATGATTATACAACTCGTCTTGATATGATCGAACTACTTCAATGGTATGAGATGTGGATTCTGTACCCATAAAGATATTTGAAACCAGAAAGATGTACCATCTGGGAAATCTTGCATGTGACCTCTGTGTGGTAGAATTGACTTGACAGCGGTGGGTTTGGGGTGGGGGTAAAGGGTCAGCTTGTTAGCTGCCACCCAAATCGGCACAACCAACGGTGATCCCACGCACAACAGAACCTAGTGTGGCGAGTGCTGTGCCATCCCCTGACCGGTTGACGGGCACACTGCGTGTGTAATCCATAGGCTTCTCACTGACCGGCTTTCCGAAGTCACCTTCCTTCCTAGTCCGTCTCAGTCTGGAAGCTCCACTGAAACTGGTGCAGCCAGCGAGCGAGTCTCCACTGACAGATGGGCTGCACAGAAGGTGCAGAGACCAGGAGAGGCACCCAGCCTCTCGCATGAGGGCAAGGAGTCCAGTACCAAATCCCCACGGTGCCCAAAGGCCAGGCTGATTCACATTCAGACTTCCAAGGACTGACCTTTGAGAACTGCTGCCAATGCAGGAGAGGAGGAGGTGAAAGGACACAAACAAGGAAGGTCCCGTGTGGCCCCGGGGACCTGTCAGCAATGAGTCCAGTGCCAAGTGTGGATGGGCGCCCAGGCGGCGGGTCAGAGAGCAGAGGCAGCGGGACAGGTGGGGGAGCCTTCATTCAGCAAGTGGCTCATGAGCTCGTCTCCATGCCAGCTGTGTGCTGACGGCTGAGGCTGCAGCAGGGGCTACCAAGTGACACTTGGAGGAGGTGGGAGCACGTGCCTGAGCCTGTGCAGGCCCTGGGGGTCCGAGCAGAGAAGTATGGTGAGAAATCCGCCTACAGCCTGATCCCAGTGGGGCTGGGGTACGGTGAACAACGGGACCTTTGTGAGAAGGGCCAGCCGCATGTGGTTCACAGCCTGTGCCTCCGAGCGCCCTCCCTGCTGCTCTGCGACCCAACAGGGAAGGCTTCCTCTTGTCACTACCTTCCGCTGCTCCCTCAGCCTGCGCCTCCTGAGGCGCATTCTCCCTGGGCCCCGGGGGAGTCCCCAAAGTACCACCTCGGCTTTGGTTATGCACCAATGAGCGCACTGGAGCCACAGGCCATCACCACCAAGGGACCAGCCAATGAAAAGGAGCTCTTCCCTCGGGAGGAATGAGGTGCATTGCAACTGTCATTTGTCCAAGGTGCTCTGGTCCCCCTCTATGCCCACCTTAAGAAATGCCCCTTGGCGCAGACCGTTTCCCCCTACATCTGTCGGCAGGCAGTGCACTGGACAGGAGTGGTGGCTTTCTCGCCTTCCACACGGGACGCCTTCCATGAAGGGCCCCTGGGTTCCATTTCTGGCCTAAGCACCTCAAGTGCAGCCACACCCAACTGTCCATGGAAGCCTACACGGTGCACTGACACCGAATGGGCTTCAGCAGAGCAGCTAGGCTAAGACAGACGAGGAAGAAAGGTCTGGCCACCTATTTCTAAAATTCTGCCAAAGCGGACGCCGTGGTCCCATTCTGTGGTAGGTGGGGTCATCGTGAGTCAGGGGCATGCCCGCTGGCCTCGAACAACAAGCATCATCACCCATCGACACGGCAACAAGAGCAAGTACTCCGCGAATGCACCCTGGGGGCTGGGCCCTGCGCTCCTGTGGCCTGCACGCGTGACCTTGGGCCCCTTTAACTCCAACGCGCAGCAAGCCGTGGGCTTGCAGGCAGGCGGGAGGGTGCCTGGCCCTTACAGGAAGCTGACCTGTGACTCATTCAGGCCCTTCGGCAGTAAAATCCTTTACTCTGAGCTGCACTCGGTGCTCGCCCATCCAGAGGGTGAAGTGGTTTGCTCGCTCGTGAGACGAATCATTCCAAAGAGCCCCGGGTGTGGGTGAAGGATGGCTGAGCGGAACGGCTGGGTTCCAGGCGCGGTATCTCCGACGCCTGGCAGAGTGGCCTCCAGCAAAGCAGGTCACTTCTCAAGGGCTTCGGCATGACAGCTGCCGCCTGCCCTGACAGCCCCATTGAAGAGGCGCCGGCCAGTGCTTCCCAGTGGACCAGGGGTCCCAGCACCATCGCATCTCATTCTGGGCATGAGGATTCGTGTCTCACAGAAAATTCCAGTTATGGAAGCAAACTGAGAGGGACTTGAGTGTACTTTTGAGTCGCAGAAACACTGGATTGCCTCTTTAGCTTACTGTGAGAGTTAGCCAGGAATGTCAATCGCAGCTTTTACATTGGGGTGGGGGAACCCCCAACTCCCGTAACTGCTTCCATAGAGAAAGCGAAACCCGGCCCGCTCAGCTCTCTGCGCTTCATGAGCAGGGGGTGGCCATTCATCCCCACACGGCACTGTGACCCAGTCCTGTTGACCCTTCGGAAAGGTAAACAGAGTTCCCCTCTGCAGAGCGGAGAGGGTGTTTGCCGAACACCATGCCATGAATAGTCCACTTTATTTCTGGAATGTCTGCCGCTGATATTTACTAACTCAAATGACAGCCAGGGCTACCAAAACAAACTTAGGAAACTCGAAAAGGGACAAATAACACCAGCATTCATCCCCTGCCCGAGTTGGAAAGAGACGGTGAAACCCGAGTCTGGACACACCGCCCCACACATCCCAGGCTCCTTCCTGGGAGCCACAGAGAAACTCACGGAAACCACCCTAAACCCCTCCACCTCGGAGCTCCGGTTTTATCACAAACACATGCAGGGCGAGGCAGCGCACCAGCAGCCGCAGGGCTTTCCAGGGCATTGAATTCACCATTCATATCCGTTCAGGACTTCACTGGTCACCAGACTGCCCAAGGCCAGGGAGGCAGTGAGTGGAGAAGCCTGCCCACCTCCTCCGGCTCTAGGACCGGAGTGCAGGGGTGTGTGTGGAGCAGAAACCAATGGGACCCCGCTGAGGCCTCCTCCTGCTGCCTGGAAGCTGGGCGCTGGCAAGGCTGTCGTGCTTGCTTTTTAAAAATGACACACACTCATCATAAAAAACAAGCAGCCCACGCCCCCAAATGGAGTACCATCCCAAAGAGAAAGGACCAAGCAGGAAAACCGTTCCAAGCCCACACCTCAAAACCAAGCATTCCTAACATCCTGAGAGCCCCACCATGTCTCTGGGAAAACACAGGGCCAGAGGCTGGCAGGATAGGTGGTCACGCCTATGTTACTAAAACAGGACCAGGCTCCACAGCATCAAGAAATGTTCGATGTTAATGGAATTTCAACAGCAGGAAATGGAGGAGAATGGAGAGCATATTTACGTTTCAGATAGATGGAGCTTCGTGCCCAACATGCATGTTTCTAAAAAGGGTCTTTCAAAAGTCATTGTGGCAACTGGTAAGAAAACGTAGGTGGCGCTGCTGCTGAGAGATAGGCCCTCACACTTTCTCCACCTCTTGATTTTCATGAACTTACTGCCGTTGAGTAGATCCCCACTCATAGTGACCCTGGAGAAGTGGAGAGAAGTGTCCCTAGGGGTTTCCGAGACTGGAACTCTGTAGGGAGTAGAGAGCCCTGTCTTTCTCTCGTGGAGTGGCTGGTGGTTTCGAACTGCTGACCTTATTATTGACTGCGCCAGGGTCATCTGAACATTGACAGCCTCTTTGATGACAATCCCTACATCTAAGTCCCCAAGTCTTAGTGCCTTAGACACTTAAAATGTAGGGCACCTGCAGGCTTACACACCTGTACCCTTCCCGAGGGTCGCTTGCAGACCACTTCCTGGGAGTTGCCCTTCCCAACATCACGTAGCTCGCTTCCTTCTTCCCTAACTCTTCCGAACCCTCTGCCCTTCCGATCTCCATGGTTGTTTATTCTAAGGTGTGTATACCTCCCAGCTGCTTATTTAGGGTTAGGACCCCTGGTGGCATAGTAAGTTACACATTGGGCTGTCAACCTCAAGGTTGGCAGTTTGAAACCACCAGCCAGAGGCCAGCCTCCATGGAAGGAAGATGAGGCTTCCTACTCCTGTACAGAGTGACAGCTTCAGAAACATGGTCTACTTGGAGTTGGGCTGGACTCGAGGGCAGCGAGTTTGGTTTGGTGTTATGTTGAATTGTCACCCACACTGAAGATGGTACAGTTTCGGATTTGCCTCAGCAAGGGCTTCAAGTCTTATGTACTTTCGGGGAGCCAAGCTGTGCCACCTGCCCATTGCAGGGTTTTAGTGAGCCTTCCTCCTTTGTTCCTCAGAGAGTCCAACTTCTCGGGCTATTTGCTTAGCAGAGAGATTGGTGGAAAGATACCATCCCGGGCGCACACCTTCCCTTCATTATTGCCAATCCCAGGCTTGTTTCCTCTTCAGGTCTTTCCGTGTGAGAAGTGTTGAGCATTTTGCTCCTCCGATTTTCTTACTCCGGGTCTTACACATTTCCTTGCTGTATTTCACTTTGTCTTCTTGGCCTGTCCTAGAAAACTGTCCATTCGGCTCTTCCACGGCACCATTTCTTCCATTTGCTTTGACGACTCTACATTCAAGAGCAAGTGTCCAAGTCCCTTCTGACGTGTCCAGGTGTTTCTTCACAGAACGCTCGCGTCTGACTGGTGTGCTCCTGCAGCCCAACGTTCAGATGGCAAGGCATCCAGACCTCCTCAGGGTGCCGAGCGGTGGCCTGAATCAGGCTTCCACAGCCCTGCTCTCTGTGCTGGACCAGCCTCCTCCCTCGGGGATCCAGGGTCAAATCAGGCGCACATGTCTGCTGGACTTGATCCTGCACTGATCTCCTGGCAAAGCTGTTTCTCAGTCATGAGAAATCCACACGCACAATGTGATGGTTTGCACTGACGAGGCAAGTCCGGGGCCCAGGGCTGGTTAGGACCTGCTGCTGTCATCCAATAAGCCCCTTCCCATTTGCCGAGGGCTCTCAGGACATCCATCTCCTCTGAACTGTGCATAATCAGTAGCGGAAATGAGCAAGCCAGGAGGGAGGTCTGGTCTTTAGTGAGGTGCCGTTTAAGTTGTGGACCCAGGAAGTGGGACACGCGGAGGACAGGGGATGCTTATATGTTTCTGGGATTTCGAGGCTTGTTAGAAAGATTAAATAGGAGGACTTGTCTTTGCTGAGTGAGGACCCCTGTTTGCTCTCCTCCTGACCCTTGTCCTGGACAAGGGACTCTGGGCAGCACAAGGAAGCCGTGCATAGTGTAGGCTTCAGACTCACAGCCGCCACCACGGGGCAGTGCTGTGGTCCCAGGTGAAGTTCTTTTGCATCTGGTCTCAGTTTCCTCATTTACAACGGGGATGGACACACAGACACCATCGAGTTGACTGTAACTCCTGGCAACCTTCTCTACAATGGACTACAATGTTGCCTGGCCCTGCACCATCTCGCCACAGATGCCACAGCAGCCACTGCCCCCACCCACCTCGCCCAGGGACTCCCTCCTGCTTGCCAGCTCTCTACCTCACCAACCACAATGCTCTCTTTGCCCTGCTGAGGACGTGTCCCAAGCCGGCGGGCTCAGGACCATGCTGCTGTCCTGCATCAGGTGTTTATGGGCCGATTTGCAGAAGTAGATTGCTTAGCACTTCTAAGTCTGTCTTAGTCTGAAAGCTAAGTAGATTGCTTAGCATTTCTAAGTCTGTCTTAGTCTGAAAGCTCCATGAAACCCAATCCTTCTGGTTCCCCCCGCACCCCAAGAGTTTTAGTGGCATGTTATTTACATATCGCACAATTCAATAGTTTGATCACATCGAGAGGAGTTGTACAATCATCAGCACATCAGTTTAGAACATTTTCTTCAATCGTGTCCTCATCGTTATGAGCTGCCCATTCCTTGGCAGCCTCTGCCCATTCCTGACAGACCCCCATGGAACCATTCATCCAGTTCCCGTCTTTATAGATTTATCAATCCTGGATTTCATACACAGAAAAACACTAAACAAACAATAAACGAGCATCACAGGGGAAACAGATAAAAACCTCCATCGAAAAGAAAGCAGAACCTATCACAAACAGCAAATTGAAAGGGAATTTGCTGCCGGTCCTGGAAATACCGGGACACAGATAGCTTCCAGTACCACAGTGCACGTGACCCCCACAAGACAAACGGACCGGTGTTGGGAGGGCAGTGGGGGGTAAGGCCACCTAACACATGGCTTCTGTCAGAGGATAAATGTGTTCTCAGCACTATGTGGGTGCAGTGCCTACCACGGTGCCTGGGGCACAGTTAAAAACTCCATCCACGGCCTGAGAGCAGTGCTTCTCCACCTTCCTAAGACTGTGACCCTTCCATACAGGTCCTCATGTGGTGGTGACCCCCCCCCCCCCAAACCATCACATTCTTTTCCTTGCTACTTCATCACTGTCATTTTGTTACTGTTCTGAATCAGGCAACCCCTGTGAAAGGGTCGTTCAACCCCCAAAGGGGTCGAGACCCACAGCTTGAGAACTGCTTTCTTAGAGGGTTTGCTCTTTGATTAAGAGAATGTGGAGCCATCTCTGATTTGAAGCTCAGGGCTGAGAAATGGCGGGGGAGATGGGCAACAGGAATGGGGGTGCTTGCACACGTGGGGGTGGGCGTGGGGCAGAGGAGCGAGAGCTGCTCTGGTCAGCAGCGTGAAAGGCCCGGATGAGGCCTCTGTCCCACAGCCTTACCCCCCTTGGAGAAGAGTCCATGCCCAAAAAACATCTTTGCGTAAAGACACTCACTAAAGAACCAGCTCTTTTCTTTCTGAAGCTTCAAAAGATGCATTGATTACAACCCCCGGACCCTGTCCTCCCCCTGGATGCCGTTTTGGCCTCCCCGGGCTTCTTGGCACTTCTGCTGTGAGAACAGTTTCGCTTGCTGTCAGTCCGAAGTGTGGTCAGAGCGGCTCCAACAAGAATGGACAGCTCTTTAGAGCTCGGGTTTCCGTTTTTTGTCTCGGCTCCCTGCCGTTCTCGGCACAGGCGGGAAGCTACGTGAAGGCAGCAGCGTGCTGAGCCCAGCAGGGGGCTGAGGTCATCAGGGAGCCTCATATGCAATCATGCTTCCATCCACACACATGCCGGAAAGGTCTGCTTTGGGCTGGGTACTCGGGCTCGGGGCTGGGTGCTGGGAAGAGAGTCAGGCCAGTCGTCCTGTGTTCTTGGGACCCAGGGAAGCGGCTTTGTTGTTGCTTTGAGGGAGGCAACAGGCCCAGAAAGCCCTTCTCCACCCCCACTGAGATGTGAGGCATGAGAAGCATCTTGATGACGCCATTGCCCCAGCTGTCTCGCTCCGGGGAAGTCTAGCAAGTGCTTCTCCCTGCCCTACCCGGATGCCAACTGAGGAATTCTGGAAAAGGCCCAAGGAGGGAAGATGAAACCACTGGGCCCACTTGCCAGACCTTTCAGGAACTTGCTGGCCCCACCTAGACACCAGCGCCAGCTGCTGCTGGGGCCCCACGGATGTCGGAGTAGAACTGTGCTCCCAGCGTCCTCAGTGGCTAGGTCTTCCCGAAACAGACCACCAGGCCTGTCTTTGGAGGCTCCTCTGGGTGGACTAGAACCTGCAACCAAGCGTTAGCAGCAGAGCTCGTTCACCAGCTGTACTCCCCAAGGGAAGCATCGATGTACAGAGCTCAGTGACAGGGACACAATTCTCATTTGCTGTGCTTGACACAATGGATGGATGGATTGTGATAAGAGTTGTATGAGCCCCCAGTAAAATGATTGAAAAACAAAACAAACAAATAAGATTGTGACCTGGGAAACCCCATGGGGCAGCTCTGCTCTGCCCTACAGGAGTCAGAATCAGCTCCACGGCAGTGAGTGTGGGGTTGGTGGCTTAGAGCGTCCTTGAAAGTGCTGCTCCTGTACCCTGCCTCTAACCGTTGGGTGTTATTAAATGAAATAAGACTAAAGAAGAACAATTTCAGGATGAATAAAAAGTTCAACACACACACACACACACATTCTCATTTGCATTTCTACATTTCTCAGAACCTGCTTCTCTAACACCCATAAGGCAAAGCCTGTCCCTCACGTATAGGTCAGGTGGTGAACTCGGCTCTCCTGTTTCTTCTCCCTCTGGGCTTTGCCACCGTGCATCCTCCCGAGGCCCCACACCAGCAGGCTCTAGCCCTGTGCTCAGCCCCTCAGGGGAGGCAAGCAGACACCCAGCCTGTAACTCTTACTGGCCTTTGAGTTGCAGAAGTTTAAGTTCTTGAAGGGCTTACCCAGAGAAGGCAAAAGGCGTGGTTTCCCTGTATAAACCAGACTATCTTGGAGCACATTGGGAAAAGAAAGCTCCTGGGGCAGGAGGTGAAGGGGGTTTTGCGGGCCTTGAGGAGGGAGTCCAGGCCAGCCTTGGAAGTAGCGCATGGTGGTGATAACAAGACCCTAATGAGAAATGACCACGGCTAGAGTCCAGGTGTGCCAGGGGTGAGAAGCTCTTTCAGGGCTCAGAAACGCAGCCACCCTACCACATTCAAGCAGACATAACCATAGATAATCTTCAAAACATTCCCGCTCCCCCGGCAGGGCCAGAAGGCCCCATGAAGATGGCAGAAGGGACAACCTGCATACGTGCATACCCGGGCCAGGCCAGTTCTACCGGAAATGGTGCATAATCCCTTAGGGTGGGGGGCACTTCATGCATGAGATTATGATGTCTGCCTGCCCAGTGGCATGGGAGCTGTCAGAGGATGAGAGATATTGGGTTGAGAGGCCTCCTACAGTATTTCCTGCACATGGCGTTTGTAGCTGAGGCTCACACCCTGGAGGAGCTCAGGTAAGGAGGAGGCCGCGGTCATCCTCAGAGGCCAGGCCATCGTCAGACTGCAGCACGTAGCAGAAGGGGAAACAAGCCGTGGCGGTGACCAAGCGGCCTTTATTCCCTCTACCACAGGGACACACACCTGCTTTCTCTAGTCCCTGGCCAACCATCCCTTTCTTCTCTCAACAAGTCTCAGTGTGTGTGGAGGACAAAGGGGCACAGAGGGAAGGCGGCGGAATGTGCTCACCAGCAGGGCCTTGAGTGGGGGGTGGAGGGGCACCGGGCAGTGTGGGCTTCAGGGTGGCAAGGGGGCCTCTGCCAATGACTTTGTGTACAGCAGCGGGACCAGACACAGAGATGGCAAGAAGAAACCTGCTCTCCGTCATGAGGAAGATCAGATTCGGGAATGAGCCTCTTCATGTTTAATTGCATTTCCCACTGTAAGTAGATTTGAGAAATGTTCAAACTAATCTAGTCTCTGTATATTTCTTAAGCACGTGCGATGATTTTGAAGTCCGGGATGGTGAACGCACTTCACTGCCACCCGTGGTCAGAGGTCATTGGCTGGGTTGCTGCTCTGCAGAGAATGTTTGAGAAGTCTGGGGCTGCCAACACCCCCACATCCACACACCGTTCATCAGAGCAGTGTTTTCACATGTCACCAACTTCCCTGTTCAGGCGGAAATTGGATTTTGCTGACTCCGAAGGTGGTTTTCATAGATCAAAGTGTAAAACGTGTTAAAAAGTGTAAAAACCCCGAGGCAGCCTCCCTCAGGGTACTCCCAGTGTGCCTACAATATGTCACTGCAGGAAGTTGTGAGTGGAGTAAGGGGCCGCTTCATTCATGTTCTGCACGGAGTGGGTTCAAACTTGTGAGAGGCGTGTCATCATTCAGGCAGAGGGTGACCCCTCCCATCTGATCCAGTCTGGCTGCCCTTGCCAGACGGAGCTGCAGAAGAAATGACAGAGGAAGAAAACGAGTGCCAAGTGCGGGAGGGAATAGGTCTGAGGTGCACCCCCGTGAGCGTGCTGTGCAGGGGCATGTCCTGAGCTGCCTGCCTCCTGGTTACTGGTCTGGATTATAGTCCTGGCCTCTGCTCACTGTCCCCTTCACAACGGGGACAGTGGGGCAGTTCTGGGCTGCAAGGACTGGAAGGGCATTTCTGAGTAAGTTCTACCTGGTCCTATAGAGTTGTTGTGAGTCTCCATTGACTCTATGGCAGAGAGAGAGAGAGAGACTGACTGACCATGTGGCTGCATAGGAGCTTAGCACACACTGGACCCAGATCCAAGGATGAGGCAGGAGGGAGGAAGTGCAGGTTCTCATAAGATAGAGGCATCTGTCTTCCAGAAGAAGGCAAAGGCTGAACTATGAGCAAAATGGGGGGTTTGGAGAAGGACGCTCAGAGTGAGATGTCACTAAGAAGCGAGACGAGACGCTGATCTTCCCTGGACATAAACATTCCCCGCCCTTCTGTCCCGACCAGAATGGGCTGCCATCTGCATTGCTTGAAGAGTGGGGAGAGTCCCTCTCTGCTCTGAAGGTAAGGTGACCCACTGCGATGTGACATAGTTGCCCGTTCCAGCCTCGTCGTGAAATTCGAAAGGGCAAGGGCAGGGACAAGAGAAGATACTCAACAGAGAAGAGAAGAATCAGAGAGCCAGGAGCCCAGGAAGTCAGTCTCTGCCCCATCCACTGGGTCACTGGGGCTTAAGCATCCAAGTGTGCCAATCCTGTTGTGAAGCAGGGGAGGGTGCTTCTGCTCCCTAACACTCCGCCCACTCATCCTCCCCCATGGAAGGAGGTAGCTAGTGCAGACCAGGGCTAGGGTTTGGGCCTGGGGCGACCTGGATTGCTCTGCCTTTGTAGGGCCACGGCCAGGGAGCCTCCTTTAGGATAAGGCCCCTCATCCATTCGCAGGAGCAGAGGCTGAGTTAAGGGACTGCATGAATTTGGAAGAAGGAGCAGAGGAGTAGTGGGGGTGGCCACGTTGGGGGTTGGGAGGTCAGCCCTTTTCTCACTCCCTTTTGGGATCCACCTGTCAGCTGTGAGTGTCCAGAAAGCTGCCATGGACCAGAAGGACTGGGGGTTGGTCGTTCTGGCTGTGGACTGAGCATTCCGAGCTAACAGCTGTTCCTAGAGCAGGTACTCCAACCAGCTGGCTGAGTAACTCAAGAAAGAATTTCTCCTGTCTGACTTGTGTTTCTTCATGGGTTCAGGACTTGGTCACGGAGCAAAGGAATAACCGATTGGGTCTCCAAAACCAGGAGATGCACCTCTGTTACTTTCCTCCTCGCTAACCTTGAGCAGGTGCTGGGTTCGCCTCTCTGAAGCGGTCAGCAGATGTTAATAGAAAGAAAAGTGGACCATCGAAGCCCTTCCCTCTCGGGTTTATTTGTGAGGGGGGCAGACGGTCAATACGCGTAAAGTACTCAGCCCAGTCCCTGCCACAAGCAACCCACTGCCATCCAGCTGATTGTGACTTGTGACCCTCTCTATACAGGACTCTGAGGCTACAAACCTTTATGGGAACAGGCAGAGCGCCTGGGGGGGTCTCGAACCAACGGCCTAGAAGTTGGCCAGCCCAGTGCTAGCCCGCAGAGGTCCCTGGTGTATAGCTCCGGCCGTTGTTAGGTGCTGCCGAGTCGGTTCCGACTCACAGCGACCCTGTGTACAACAGAGCAAGACGCTGCCAGGTCCTGCACCCTCCTCCTCGTTCTCATGTGTGAGCCCGTCGATGCAGCCACGGCGCCCATCCATCTGATGAAGGGTCTTCCCCTTTTTCGCTGCCCCACTACCGTACCCAGCATGAGGTTCTTCTCCAGGGATTGGCCTCTCCTGACATCGTGTCCTAGATCCGTGAGATGACGCCTCTCCAGCCTTGCCTCTGCTGTAGAGCGAGTGCCGCGGGGAGAGGGCGACGCTTGTCCTAGCAGTCTCTGGGTAGTCCTAACAGCGACTCGGAGGTGCCTGGCCCGTCCCAAACCAGACCGGCCATCGAAACTCACCGGGGACGGGTGCGGCAGTTCTGCTCTGTGCCACACCGGGTCGCCCTGAGTGGGAGTGGGCAGGACGCAAAGCTGGAATGAACGCCTGTGTGCCGCCCTCTGGTCATCTGACACACTGTCCCTCTTTACTATGCTTGTTTACGCAAGTCACAAACACAAGGGAGTAACAATGTATAAGTAGTTCTGTGAAACAAATACACAAATATGATAGGCATAGTTCCGTCTAGTTTTTTATACCTCTGGACGGAGCGAACATTACTACGGTGTTTAGGATACACCGTCGCGCAGAGGAACATCAAAGGGGAAAAAAGTAATGAATGTAAATTTGTGATTTCCACCTGGGGCAGCTTCCCAGCTGCCCACCGTAGAGGGAACCCTGATTACAAGGGCCATTGTCCGCCAACAGGTCACTGGACTCAACAAAACATTAGGTCGGTGGTTCCGCTGAACGGGTACGAAGTGCTGAATCCCACCCCTGCCCCGCGGGACAGAGACAGTGCTGAGACCACCTGAGGAAGAGGGCTCTGGGCCTGGCCCTCCTGAGCCCGCAGCAGGTGGGGCTCGGCTCCACGGAGACTGCTCCCAGGGAGGCCATCTAAAGCCTCAGCTCAGCGGCCCGGAGCCGGGCACCAGGAAACATGAGGACACCGTTTGTTTTTCTCCCAGACAGTCTGGGGCCGCTGATAAATAGGTGCCTCAATTCCTTTCTATCTAAAGCCAGGGCAGTAGCATTTGCCGTGAAACAGCTGGGCGGTGGGGATTACCACCGTCTCTAAATGAGCCCTCCTGTCAATGACCACAGGGACGCACGCGGGATTTTCTTTCTAGCACGTGCACATGTGGAGGGGCTTTGCCGAGCTGTCCACATCAGCTGGCTGTCCCAGAATAGCTGGACAGCAGGCTGGTGGGGGTGGCAGGAGTCAGACCCACGACCATCTTGGAAGAAGGGGAGCCTGGATGCCCTGTGCGGAGCCCACCTACGATGGCAACGTGGGCTCCCCAAAGACCCGTGTCCTCTTGAGGACCTTTGCACCATTTCCATAATCCAGTGGAAGAAATTGCACAATAGCCCTGCTTTCCTTTCCTCCCCCCGAGAGGCTGCTCTGGGAGAGAGAGTCACTGAAGACGTGCCAGTTGGCTTGGGATGAACCACAACCTGACATGCAAATGTCACAGAGCGCCTTGGTTATTGATGGATTGCAAGAAAGAAGGAGAGTCTCGGGGTCAGAGCTAGCCATAGGGAAGGGGGGTGGCAGTGGTGAGAGACTTTGAGGCTTTGCCACAAAGGTTGAGTAGACAGAGGCTGGCATTATATTCACTGGAGAGTGAGGGGAGGGGGGGGAGTATTGGCCAGCTGCGAGGGGTGGGGAGGTGAGGGGGTGCAGAGGTGAAGAGGAATAGATGTGCGCCTGTTTCCCAAGCAGCGGTGAGCTTTCTCAGCACTGGGCTTGGTATGACTCTCCAGGGCCTTTGCTGGTCCGGAAGCCAGGCTGCCGCTGGCCTCTGATCAAATGAGACGATATCTGTGCTTTCGGACCTCGTCTCTTCCGGAGGCCGCGGCCAAAGTACAAGGGCACTGCTGACTTGCTGGACCACAGAGAGGTAGCTGTGATTCACCTGGCCCTCTCCTCATGCCACTGGCCACCAGCGAAGTACAGCCCTCATCCCCTCAGGACCATTGCTGTCGAGCGGATGCGCACGTGTTAGAGTAGACCCGTGTGCCAGGTGGTTCTCAATGCCTGAGTTTGGGGAATGGGATAACCAGACCTTGGCTCTCAGCTGCCTGTGCATGGGCTCAAACCTCCAACCTTGCAGTTATCAGCCAAGTGGGCTAACCATTTATAGCCCCCTAGCGATTCCCATCAGGCTTTCCAGCCTCTCTCCTGTGTTGACAATGGCTGAACCACAACAAACAGCTCACTGCTGCCGAGTCGATGCTGACCCAGAGAGACCCTACAGGACAGGGAAGAGCTGCCCCTGTGGATTTCGGAGACTGAGATGCTTTACGGGAGTAGAAAGCCTAGTCTTTCTCCCAAGGAGTGGCTGGTGGTTTCAAACTGCTGACCTTATGGTTAGCAGTCCAATACGTAACTTTTATACCACCACGGCTAAAGTGACTGGCATTCCCCAGGATGTCCGAGGGCACCACTAATTACTGTACTTGTTTTGGTTTCCTGACGCCAGCTAGAGAATCACCACAGCTGGACAGAGAGATGGCTGGCACCCCTCAGCCAGCTCCCCATTGCAGGCCACGCTGCAGGAGGGGGACATAAAACACGGCTCATCTTCATGATGCCAGAGGAAGCCCTTGCCATGGATAAGAAGGACAAGAGGAAGGAAGGATCCTGTTCTCTTGGCACGTGCCGAGAGAACACCCAGTTCACATTCTGCCATCCCCCACCCCACCCCCATGCCCCACACCAAGTCAGCATGGCTGCTATGGGGCTCATCCGGGCACAAGGCTGGGCACCACACCCAGGGTCAGAAAGCCTCACAAGGCCCCTGGGGCTCATTTAGCTCAGCTCCTTGCTTTCCGGAAGGCCAGTAAGGTTAAATGACTCACCCATGTTACACGAAGAAGGAAATGGCCTACGCTAGACACGCCTCCTGCGATCCCCAAGCACTGGCCTTTACCTAGAAGCTCTCCCTAGGAGAGCGCCAGCCAGAAGCTGCTCTCCGACTTTCTGACCTCAGCCCGCAGGCCAGCGCCCTCACGCCCCAGCCTCTCTTGGACAGCCAACAAAGGACTGCGGAGGAAGGCAATGCTCAGAGTGACAGAGAAAATAACAAATGAAATGGAAAAGTCAAATGTAATCCCACAACACAGCCAACTTAAAGCCAGCGGCCACGAGACATATGCCCTCCCCGATGTGGGCACACTCACAAGATCGGCAACATTACCAGGCACCTTTGGTTGGTTCCCAAAATAACCACTGGAGTCCTTGGGGAACTCATTAAACACTAGTTGGGTTATTGGATCACAAGTTTTGTCCCTGAAAGGATGGAGGTTGAAATCCACCCCCAGATGCTGCCAGAGAAAGAGGTGGCCACCTGCCCCGTCAACGCAACTGTCGTTGGGTACCCTCAAGCCCATTTCTACTCAGGGTGACCCTTACACGACAGTCTAACTGTCCCATAAGGTTTTCTCATCTCTACCATTCATGGAACTACATCATCACGTCTCCCATGGGGTGGCTGGTAGGTTCGAACTGCTGGCCTTTTGGCTAACAGCTGAGCACCAAGAAGACTATGGGCTAAGACTCTGTCATTGAGTCTAAATCAACTACAAGGCACTTAACAACTCACTCGCTATTGTAAATAGTCCTTCGTTGCACACAAAAATGATTGCCTATGGAGTCCTGCTGTTGGCCAATCAGCTGACAGAAAGGTCTACAGCAGGATGCTCCTCTCCGTCAGAATCACCCGGGGAACACCGACGTCGAGCAACGCCAGAGCTGCACAAATGGATGCCTCTGACCCAGGCAGACTAGGGACGTGCACTGAGGGAGACTGTTCGGTGGGGGATGGACTCTAAGAATAAAACCAGAGGTACGGCGTCATTCTTACTGCTGGTTAGTCTGTCAACAGGTACCACCAAGGAGCTTCACGGGGACACCGTGCATCAGAATCGGCTTCACGGCCACTGCTTAGTTTTGGGGATCTCTATGGGTGCTCCCTACTCAGGTCTGACCAGACTAGCCTCTTCTCTGAAACTTCTCCTAATTGCCAAGGGGTCAACGATGTCCCTTAAAAAATATGCCAGATCCTGACTCTCCTTAGAAATACCAAACCACAACACCACGCGCACCCGTTGCGACGGAGTCTCCTCCCACGGCAGCGACCCTGTGTGTCCGCGTGGGACTGCTGCCAAAGGCTTGCCGGGGCGGTGACCATTTTGGCTCGCGGGGTCTCGCTGCCAACATGCCTCTGGGTGAGCAGGCAAGTGCTTCACTGCTTGTGCCACCTTGGAACGCCTGTTGTGGAAAAGGGAAGGAGCCCTGGTGGCGCGGTGGTTGAGCACCAGTTGCTAATTGGAAAAGCTCACCGGGCGCTCTGCTCTAAGGAGAAAGGTGGCGCGGTCAGTCCACTTCCTCAAAGAGGGAAGGCCCGTGGGGCAGTTCTACTGCGCAGTCGCCAGGGCCCAGAACAGCTGGTCGGCACAGAGTCAGCAGAACCAAGGCCTAATTTTTTTTCGTTGAGTTTGGAGAACCGGTTGTGAAAACGGCACTTGTCATTAGGGTTCTCTCTAATGTGGAAATCACAAGTTTAATATTCTTACTCTTTTTTAATGTTCAGCTGCACAACAGTGTATTCTAAGCATCCATAGAAATGGTCACGTTGTCCATAGGTATAAAAATTAGATGGAATATGAGTTATTTATTCACTTCATAAACCTCATTCTATTTTTGATGAAATTCTACATTTTTATTCACTTGTATTTGTTACTTCAGTAAACAAACATAGACCATCAAGAGCGAAGGGGCCAAACAAGAGGGTGGACACGCTGTCATTCACTACAGCTTTGTGTTATGCTCCAAATTCCCACAGAACAGTATAAGAGAATGATGCAATTCCAGAAAGTGTCCAAAGAGCTAAAAGTATTGACAGAACAATTGCTTTAAGTCCGGCAGAAGTGGCCAGGGGTTTTTCAAAGATAAACATAATATGCCCAGAGAAGAGAAGTCTGCCTGTTTCTAATATATCAAACACAGTGACTATTGTCTAATTGACCTTCCTCTAAAGCAGTGGTTCTCAACCTTCCTAATGTCAGGACCCTTTAATACAGTTCCTCATGTTGTGGTGACCCCCAACCATAAAATTATCTTCGTTGCTACTTCATGACGGTCATTTTGCTACTGTTATGAATTGGGTGACCCCTGTGAAAGGGTCATTCGATCCCCCCAAAGGGATCACAACCCACAGGCTGAGAACGGCTGCCCTAGTAAGGTGGGTTCTAGAACTAATCACTTCTGAGCAACAAAAGGAGCAGAGGAGACGCAGTGTACACTCAGGAGCAGACCAGATGAAACCAAGGGACCGGGGGATGTCAGGAACAACCACCATAGGGATGGCCAGAACTCAAAGCCCGACCTGGACTTCCAGCTGTTAGAAACTGTTGTAAATATATTTCTGGTCTTTAAGGATGCCCACTTGTGGTATTTCTGTTAACAGCTGCCCTAGGACACGAAGACCCCAAATCAAACATGATTCCCTTCTCTGAACAACAGTGGCCCTCATCCCGCCACTCTTCGGCACTGTTACGCAAATATCTCCTCTGTTTCTCTCGTCCCTACACGCCCCTAGTTTGTCACCCAGAAGGCAGAGCCGGCGCTTCACCCCTGCTCAGGATCACCATGGTCCCCTCCCTGTTCTGTACAGGTTCAGTACACAAATCGTATAACTGCAATAAGCAAGAAACAGACCACTGTTGAGTGAACAGATGTGCTGGCAGGGGCGCACCCCTGGCAGAGACAGGTAATGAGAAATATGAGCGGGTGCCACCTCCTGCTCAGGTGAGCAGCCTAAGGTCGGTGCCTACAGGGTGGAGCGACCGCCACCTGCCACCCTCCCTGAGCTCCGGGAAGACAGATTAGGCTTTCAAGGAGCAATGGCAAAACACAAGCAGCTCCTCGACACGAAATGAAGAGACTCATCGAGGCTCTGATGGAAACCAAGGGACGCCATTCCCTCTGTGCACCTCCCTGTGTCAATCCCCTCAAGTAAGGAAGCCCAATAGGCCTCGACCCGTTTAGATCCAATTTCCAGAGGCGAAAATGCCCAAACCTCCCCTACTAACTCATTCCAATGCCAGGGGATTTTTCAAGAGGCAAATCTAAATTCCTTTCCTCACGCATTTTGAAGTGTATTTCCTTTGTCGACTGCCAAATGAGACTGGGACTAGATTTGATCAGCGTTGTACAATAGCCATCTTTATTTTTAAAGTATCTCTCTCTCTCTCACTCTTTTTTTTGGGGGGAGTTTCCCCATTCTGTTTTTCAGTATTCAATTTAGACCCAAGGGGACCCTTTTCTCCTCCATTTGCTTTTTCTTTTGTTCTTTCTTCTCTTCTTTCTGAACCATAGGCATGGGCCACTGTCGGCTGGGTTTAGTTTCCAAGGCGTTATGGCAAAGTTAAGAGGCCAGGACAGCCAGTTGAAGGCAGGGCCCAGTGTACAGGCACCATGATCAGAATCCAAGAGACCGACGCTGTGAGAGCCACTGGTTCACTGTGGGAGTTGGATCTCAAGGCCAGTTTTGCGATTCAGAGGCAAGCGTGCCAGTTGTAAGGATGCAACACCTTCACAATGACAATGATAGTGCAGCTAGTAGTAACACTACTGTTATCTTGGAAACATTTTTGACCCCCGAGAGAGAAGGCCCCGGGTTAATAGAGCCTCAGCGGCAGAGCCGATTCCAGCGACCTTATATGGCATCCACAAGGAGCCCTGGTGGTGTAGTTGGTTGGGTACATGTTGAGCTGCTAACCACAAGGTACATAGTTCAAAGCAACCAGCTGCTTCTGTGGGAAGAGGAGGATTTCTACTCCCACAAAAACGTGTACTCCTGGAACCTCGCAGGGGCAGTTCGACTGTCCCAGAGGGTCGCTATAAGTTAGAACTGGGCAGTGAGCAAGCTGTTGGTTGTTCTGGGAAGGGGCCTCCGAGCCAGTTCCGACTCAGAGCGACCCCAGGCGCAACAAACGGAATGAACACTGCCTGGTCCTGCGCCGTCCTCGTCATTGTCCTTCTATGTGGGCCCATACGGGCGGAACTTCAGAAGGCCCCCTTCAGAATGCACGCCCCTGCCGAGAACCGGGCAGAGGACACCAGCGTGACAATGACAAGGAGCCGGCGCTTTCAAACGCACTGGACCAGCAGAAGCCGGTCTTCCTATGAAAGCTTCAGTGGGTGCCTACCCCGAGCCCCATAGTTTCTCCAGTTGAAAGGTGGGGTGGGGTGGGGCTGGTATCAAGCCAGAGCCCTGCCCCTCTTTCCCACTGATCTCCCCTCCTGAAGCAGTGGTGCCTCCAGGATCCACAAGGAGACCCCAGGCTTCCACGCAGCAATGAAAGGCAGGAGATGGCCGGTCCCTCGCAGGGTGGTGTAGGCTGACCTGGCGGACCTACCTGTGTTACCACTGGCTCCCACTGCTCTCACATTTCTAGGCTTTCAGTATGTTTGTGTAGCCCTGGTTTTCGTGTGTGGTTGCTGTTTAAATCTTATCATGGTAACGGCATTGCCTAATGTGTCTGAAAACCTTTGTGGCCTAAGCAGAGACTGGGTACAGGCACGTAGAGGAGAGGCATGGGCGAGGACTCCTTGAGAGGAGTCTTCGTGGGGCTTGGCTCCACTTGCTGTATTTCCCAGCGTGCTGAAAGGGGCAGTGGTCATTTTTTGGTGGTGGTTGTTAGCTTGTTAGCAGCTGTCAAATAAGTCTCCGATTCATGGTGACCCCCTTCACAGAGAAGCAAAACCCTGCCCTGCCCGGCGCCATCCCCAGGTGGAGGTGGAGGGTTTTCACTGGCTGATTTTGGGAAACCTGAGGCCTTTCCTCCTAGTCTGTGTTAGTCTGGAAGCCCTTCTGAAACTGGTTCGGCTTCACTGACAGATGGGTGGTCGTCCTGTATGAGGAACATTGTTCAGGAACTGAACCGTAAGCCAGCAGAGCTCTTGAGGTTGAAAGGCAGGCTGGGGTGAGGTTGGCAGGCAGCCTGAGCACTCCCTCTCCGCCCTCTCCCATTTCTGCCCCTTGCTGCAGTGGTGGTCCCCACAGCATCCATACTCTCTAAGGTGTATGTGAGAATTCCACCCCTGGACCACCTCTGGGCATTGTATGTGTGCTGGCTTGTCGCAATGCACATGCAGACTCAATGCACTCTACACTGCTCCCCAGGATTCTTCTCTCAAGAAGTGCCTTAATAATAGTGTTTTACGATAAGAAGGCTGCGTTTCCCCCAACAGAACAAAAGGTACCCTAAGTACCACTTACAGGCCATTAAACACGGATGGTCCATCAGTGCCTGATTTCGGAGGAAGAAGGAAAAGGAGAATGTCTTTTCCACAGAGAAATTCCTGTGAGCATTTACAATGTTGAGACAGCCTGCTGACTTACAATAACCGTTTTCTTTAAATTTGACAAAGGGCTATTAAAATTTCTTCATTTTCGACAGAAAAATAAAACACAGATTTAAGCTTCCATCAGCTGGAAAGACTTAGAAGAGAACAGAAATCTGAGATTCAAACAATCGCAGTCTATAATTTTTTTTTTTACAGGGGCTATTTATAACTTGAAAGAGAAAGGCTGGTGTAAAATATATCAAAATTAGGCAGATAATGATCCTATTTCAGGAAAATTACAGTTCTCAGAGATGGCACTGAAAATTGGCTCTCAGTTGATATATACTCATTATGCCAGGGATGTTAATGCCTTTCATTCCCTTTCTACTCCACAAAAGGGAAACGCCTGCTTTCTTTTTCCTGGAATTGGAAGAGGGTCCTAAATAATCTTAAGTCCTAAAGTGGAGCCCGCAAACCACAGCATGGGGATCGAATCCAGCCGGCACCCCTGTTCTCTTGTGGCCTTGAGTGAAGATTATTTTTACATTTCAAATGGCTTTAGCAAGCAAAAGAAGGAGATTTCCTGACACATGAAAACAATATAAAATTCAGATTTGGCAGCGTTACTCCTGTTCTTCTATCGTAGCTTTCCTTCTACGACAGCAGCGCTGGAGCAACTGCAAGAGAGACTGTGGTCCACAAAACCCGAGACCTGTACACGGTTTGGCCCGTGATTGGAGGATTCCTGGAGCTGAGCGACAGCGCCCACCCTCTTGCCTATCTGTGGGCTCCTGCGGCCCTCAGCGGGGGACATACCTGGTTGAGAGGGCGCAGGCACTTGTCAAGGCAGGAGAAACAGCAGGAGCAACATCTGGACGAGCACCGTGACCGTGTATTCCGCTGCGGGACAGGCAACAGAGTCAGAAACCACACCGCCGAGGCAGCTGGGCAGGTTCTGAGGGGCCCACTCTGTGTGTCTCTCCCTGGGGAGCTTCTTCGTGGGGGTCAGCGCAGCCATTCCCACTCAGTCTGTGACAAGGCCTCCTACTCTGCACGTCAGGGCTGTCTCTCATGAACGACCCTTATTGATACGGACTGATAGGTTGGTATTACGAAGATAGGCGCTGTGTTGATGAGCCAGTTCCTCTCCTAGCCATTATGGTCGCTGTGAACCTTGGCCAAAAGGGAAGCGGAGGAAAGGAGGGGAGCGAGCCTGCTGCTTCTAGTCCACGGAGTCTCCCATGCCCCTCGTTCCCCTCTAAGCATCGCAAATAGTAAAACTCAGGACAGTCCTGCCCTGGGGTCAACATTGCCCTGACGCCGACCGTGAGTTCCGGGGTCCTGTCCTCCGGGACATACCTGGCCCTGTGCGCGTCCGAGGCTGGCGCGTTCGCTCCGGGGAGCCAAGGCCTCGTGTTTCTCCCGTGGGCTCGAAAGCCCGACCCTGGGGCCAGCAGCCCGCGGTCCTACAACCCTGCGGGCCCAGGACTCCTTCCAGAGACACTAAGACCAAGCAGTTCACTGGCACTACCAGCCAGGTGCACACATCCAAGAAGAGTCAGGGTTGGGGAAATGAATCTGACAGGGAGACTCTCCGGGCGACGTTTTAGGGGAGACCTCGTACTTTTAAACATGGTTGGCACTGGTGCACCTTCCGGGAGTGAGTATCGCCGTTGCTGTGGTGAGTCCGAGGGACCCTAAGGAAGCACCAAAGCCGAACCAAAGATCTGCCCCATCCTGCACCAGGCTGCCCCCGGGAGCCCCACGCTGGGTTTTCAAGCGTGAACAGTGCGATCAAGCTGCCGGCGAGGGTGACTGAGCGCATCCTACTCGCCACACAGAGTTTCTGGGGGAAATAGTCTCTGAAAACACTCCTGAAATAGTCTCCCAGGAGGACCCCAGGAAGACCCCAGCCTTATATGGAGATTTCCCAGTTGCTGCGCTCTCCAGTGGGATGAAACCTGATCTGGAGACTCTGAGAGTGAGCGGGCCTATTTCAGTCCCGGAGATGAAGCGGTGGCCGTGGAAGTGTGGACCTTGCAGGCACAGGACTGCCAGGGGACGCCCAGCTGTTTCCTAACCTGAGAAAGGAGCCGGGCATCACCGAAAAGGAGTTTGGCCCCTTGGTCCTTAGGAGATGCTGGGAGTGATAAAATCCTCTTAGGCCTCAGCCAGGGGCCGTGGGTCTTTCATTGACTTCTTTGCTTTTCTTTCTTGTTAGATTTATGGAAGGGTGCTTCTCCAGAGAGCTTAAGATGCTTAACTGTAGGAGGGATGGCAAGCTCCCCTTTGCTTATGAATGTAGGATGATCTGTTTTAATGTAATAGCAAGGAGCATGGTGGTGTAGTGGGTGACTCCTTGGGCTGTTAGCTCCAAGGTCAGCAGTTCCAAACCACCAGCTGCTCCACAGGAGAAAGAGGAGGCTTTCTAGTCCTGTAAAGAGTTACAGTCTCAGAAACCCATAGGGGATATTCTACCCTGTCCTAGAGGGTCGCTGTGAGTCAGAATGGGCTGGATGGTCATGAGTTTTGAGTTATTATTATTTTTTAATGTAACTGCATTATCTATTACTAATGCAATAGATCCAGTGGCACCTAACAATACTACTAATGAATCTATCTATGAATACTTTTTTTAAAAAGCTTTTTTTCATCTTCAAAGTACTTTCTCCACGTTTCCTAAGATTTCAGGGTCAATTTAAAGATGCAGGAGCCAGAAGTTAGCCCGATTTGGCCTGGATATAGAAAGGTCTCTTTAAGAGAAAGGATAGCTGCCAAAAGGTAGCGAGGTGAGAACTGAATACAGGAAACTGAGGATGAGAGGTAACAGCTGGGCAGGGATTTCAAGATGATTTTATGTGAAACTAAAACGAAAAATTTCCCCTACTTCATTAGTAACTCTTACGTCATTGTTATGGATTTTAAAACATCAGCAACCCAGATCTCTCTGGAAGAGGGAAAACAAAAACAATTTTATAATAGATTATGAACCTGTGTGTAAAATGTCCACAGTCTAAGGAGGCTGGGATCAGGTACGTTTGTGAAATTCTGACCAAGTCACCAGCTCTGGCGTGGGGCTGGGGCGGGGGTTGCAGAGAGATGACCGTCGTGTGAGAACAGGAGAGTTGGGGGAAGCCCAACCTGCCCTCGTCCGGCCGGCAGACCAGAAATACCATGAGAACAGCTGTTTTCCTGGCGCTCTGGTCTCCAAGGCTATTCATAACCAAATGTGCATGGAAATAAAAACCAGGGAGGAGAAAACCCCCAGGCACAAAAGCCTACAGTTTTCTAGCCTTTGAGCTGAGATTTAGGTCAGCTGCCCAATGCTCTCTCTCAAACCTTCCTGAGAGTGGACACACACACACACACACACACACACACACACACACGTATACACACACTCATTCACACTCTCCCTCTTTTTCTCAACTCCCACACACCAGGAACTTCCCTTGGCACCCTCTAGAAA
>NW_022104341.1:23912761-23914423 GCF_000313985.2 Echinops telfairi
GACCCCCAGACCCCAAAGTGAAAGCAAAGGAGGGAGGGCCCAGGCAACCTTCCAGGGAGGGGCTCAATCCCTGCAAAGGCCACTTGTAGAAAAGGAGGCCCCTTTCCGAGAAGCAGCTCCACGGACGGGCGCCAAGGGAAGCGTGGCTCCTTCCGAATGGACCATTCTACAACTTGCTCGAGTTGCTAATAAGTCACGATGAATTAAGGCTTTGACAAAGACCTCAGTTTCAAGGGAGGGAAAAGAAGGCAGCCAGAAATGTTTCAAGGGTTGGCAGCGGCTGCATTTTGCTGTGACTTAAATCATCCTGGAAGAAAGAGAGAACATGAGAGTCGTAGTGGGAGCGGTGTAACAGCAGCCCCGCTGCCCGCAGAAAGGGGCATGTGTCCTTCAGCCCCATGTTACTTACTTCAAACAGGAAATGCCAGGGACACGATGGAGCTGAGTTTGATCTGATAAACCAGGCAGTAGGCCAGGAAAATCTAATGTGGTCCACCCAACCCCCCCTTTCCCGAACACCAGCAAAGGACGGCAGCAGTAAAACCCAGCCTGGGGACGGGGGTTGAGGCGGAAAGCCTGAAGAACAGGATGCTCTGGAAGCCACTGCCACTGATCCCCTTCCGCCAGGAGGTGCGCACGGTGCTGTGCACAAGGGTGCTGCCTTACCTTCCCTCTCAGCGTGTTGTACGTGCCCAGGAGAAGGATTCGCGGAAGCCTCACCACAGTGATCAGAAACGACCCTTTCATGACGGTCCCTTGATGGTAACAACAGAGAATGGAGAGGGATGACAGGACCGGGTGATCCGGAGGCTCGTTTTTATTTCTGGGGATAGAGAAAACCGAGAGTACTATTTAACAAGTAACGGAACAACATCCCTCTCGTTCAACGCATCAACAGTGGGAATGATTCATAATACAGGGATGCAGTACACATTTGGTATATTTGGAGAAAGACGACGCTTTCTACTCCGATACAGAGTTACAGTCTCTTTACAGAGTCACATTTCTACTCTGTCTTGTAGGGTCGCAGGGAATCGGAATCCATTCGATGGCAGTGCATTTGGTTTTGGAGTTTGGATATATTTGTATACTCTAAGCTAGCTAAGATTAGAGTCTTTTTGGACTAACATAATCCTTTTGGTGCTACTGAAGCTACAGATGAATACAGCAGGGAGGATAAATAAGTAAAAGAATTCTGATGAGTTACGCCCATTCCCTTCTTTATAGCTCCTACTCACTTAATATCTCCTTTCAGTTGCCCATTAAAAGACTCCTTTCCAGGAGCAGGGAGCCAACAAACGCAGGGACAGGGAACAACAAGGGATCTAAAATCAACAGCGAGGAGGGCTTAGAACCTCTGGTGGTGTTTGATCAATTGTAACATAGCTGAGAGGAATTCTTGAGAGCCAAATGATGGCTGAACATGATGGTGGGGCAGGAAGAAAGTAAAAGGAAATAGAGGAAAGAACTAGGAGGTAAAAGGTATATACAGAGGTATAAATATAGACATGTATATATGTAAATATATTAAAATATAAAGAAAGGGGTATTGGTCTATGTACATATATTTATATGTTAAAGCATTAAGGTATCAGATGGACTTTGGGCCTCTAGTTAAGTCTTTCCTCAACACAAGAATATGTGGCACTATGCAATACACAC
>NW_022104341.1:23916900-23918263 GCF_000313985.2 Echinops telfairi
TTCAGCGAACGTCAAAGATGAACGCATCTCTCTGGCTATGCAATCCTCATCCTGTGTGCACGCTGGACCACGGGGTGAAAGAATGATGAACCTTTGACAAAGGGAAAACCTTGACGCTCCAAAACTAAACAGAGTCAAAAAGAGAGCAGAACCCTTTAGCAAATGGAATAGTGTTGGGGGGTGGGGAATGCATCACTGTGGTAGTTACATAATCTGGTGTCAACTTGAGAAGGGGTGGAGTTCAGCCTGTCAATCAGGTCGCAGCTTGATGACCTCATTTGGAGGCTCAAGGGAGATAAATAGCTCACCGGAGGTCAGATACACACAGATGCTCTGCTTCATTTTCCTGCTGACAAGACACATGGAGCTACTCTAGAGTCCTGGCGCTGTAGAAGCTACGTGGGGGCCCTTGCCAGTGCTGAGATGCTTCCACCACCACTGGATCTACAAGATTTTCTACCTACTGGCTTGTGATCTTGCTGTATTCAGCGTCATTGCAGCATGTGTTGCATGAGTCTGAAGAGGAATTTATAGACTGGTATCGGACATATGGGCTAATATCAGACTTATAGACTTGATCTGGCCTGAGCTGGGATGTTTTCTTAATATACAATGACTCTTTATATAAAGCTCTTTCTTATACGCATTTGCGTGCATCTGGATTTCTCTAGTCAACCCGGACTAACACAATCACTATGCATTTTAATTTTGAATGGGTCTATTTTATTAAGATAATATGTGAAATGTATTAAAGAGTCAAATAGTATAACAGGTGTCCCCCACTAAGATAGGTAGGTTTATTATGCCAATATGGCCAATGAACACAGGTGGGATTAATTGAAGGGTGGAGAGATAAATGGCTCGGCGAGCCTTTCCTTTCTTGTCTCTTGCTCTTTGATGATCAGACCAGTGTGTGGCTGCTTTGCCACTGGGATCATATGATCCAGCTGACCCAATGGTGCTAGGTGTGATGTATCAATTGTAGATAAAGATGCAGTGTGGAATCTTTAGCAGACCCCTGTTGGTGAATCACAGCGTAGACCATTGGGATTTTGGAGTAAAGTCCTGTCATCCTCTGCAGACAACTACTCCCCCTTTGAAAAACAGCTGTTGGCCTGTTACTGGGCCTTGGTGGAGACTGAACGCCTCACCATGGGCCATCATGAACTGAGTATTGTCTGATCCACAGAGCCATAAAGTTGGACGTGCACAGCAACACTCCATTGTTAAATGGAAGTGGTATATACAAGATCGGGCTAAAACAGGACCTGAAGGAACAAGGAAGCTGCATTAAGACGTGACCCAAATGCCCACAGTCTCCACTCCTGTCACATTACCTCCTTTCTCCCAGTCTGCACCAATG
>NW_022104341.1:23918363-23919547 GCF_000313985.2 Echinops telfairi
AGAGGAGAGGACAGCACCTGCTTTCCACTGGGTAGGGGATCGAATGACTCATAGGCCTTGGGGGCTGGTCCTGCAGGTATAGCATCTGGGGCCTGGCCTCCGCTTTCTGAGGGGTTTCACAGTCATGGCATCACCCATCGCAGGCAGAGAACTGTCTGCACTGTCTCAACGTCTCCGGTCATCACTACAGGCTTTCCCGGGCTTGGCTGGAAGAAGATACAGAAGTTCCAGAGGGTCCACAGCTGGGGTTTCACAATTTCCTGTCACTTGCCTCCCTCTGTGTAGATGGCCAGTGCCGTCGACTCACTCTGTCTCACACCAGCCAAACCCACCTTCGGGAAGAAGATCTGGTTACACCTGCCCTGGTTAAAATGATCCCTCTCTCCGGACGACTCATATTTTGAGAGTTGGCCCAGGGCTGATGATAAGGGTAAGCATTTTGAGGTCCTGGGGAGTGACTTTAACTAGGAGGCTGGAGAGGACAGACGGAGCGTCCCTGCAGCCTCACTCACCCCTGCTTCGGGGGCACTGTGTGCTGAGCATGATCTGATTCCAGCCACATCGACCCTGATCCTGTGGGTCGTGGCAGGTGGTGGCAATGAGTGGGGGAGACTCCAGGATTCACACGTGCAGAACAAAGTCTAGTCTCCCCTTGTTTAAAGCTGGGGGGTGCCTTGAAAGTGCAAAGGGTGCTGGCTCTGTCCCACGGAGGCAGGCCTCCAAATACAACACAAATTCAAGTCATGGGCAAAGGGCAAGTGGGCCGGTCCATCTGAGGCCTGGAACACTTTTGGGTCATGGTTATGGGCAACTAGGAGTCCCATTGGAAAGCACAGAGCATACATAAATCAAGCAGGCAACTTCCGGGGCCTGGGAGCAATCTTGAGCTATAGTTACACCCGCCTCTCCTGGCCTTCAAGTGGATCCTAGCTCCAGGCAACGCCATTGTCATGGGGAACTGCGCTCCATCGGTTTGCAGGGGCTGATTTCTGAGGAGGAGATTGCCAGGCCTCCCTTCTGAGTGGATGAAAGCTCCCACCTTACAGTTAGCAGATGGAAAGGAGACCTCTTTGCACCAGGCACAGGAGTCTAGCATTTCATGGCTGTTGCTGTGGTTAGGTGTCAAGGCCTCGGTTCCGGCTCTCAGCCACCTTTTGTGCCACAGAACCAGCACGACCCAGCCC
>NW_022104341.1:23922797-23924015 GCF_000313985.2 Echinops telfairi
ATGATAGATGTTTGATGTTAAGTATAAGTGTGATTTCATTCATGTCTGGAAATTATATATGGATAAAGAATTGTGTACGGGTGCCAAGTTGGCAAGGGGTGGATTGTGAGAGGTAGGCTTATTGTGCCAACATGGCCAATGAGCACATGTGGGAGTAATTGAAGGGCTGAGGAAGATGAGACTTTGCGCTCCTGTAAAGAGTTGTTGTTGTTGTTGTTGTTGTCAGATGCTCCCAAGTTGCTTTGGACTCCCAGCCCCCAGTGCAGGACAGCAGGAAACGCCGCCGCTCCTGGGCCGGCCTCCTGACTGCTCTGCTGGAGTCACTTCAAACCCCCAGGGCGCTGGTCGACTCTGTGCTCCAGGGCCGGCGTGAGTCAGGATCGACTCAGGAGCAGTGAGCTTTTGTAGATTTCTAGATTGGACATAATCTTTCCCCAGAATTTTGGAAGCCACATTCCACAATCTCCTTGCCTCAGAGTTTCTGGTGAAAAGTCAGATCCCGATTCTTGGTTCTTTTGCCCGTGATCTGTTTTCCTCGCTGGAAGCTTCTGGGATCTGCTCTTCATTCATATCCTCCAACCCTGGGCCTTTTTCTTTGGTTACTTCTTCCCTCTTTCCCATGTCCGCTCCTCCAGGAACTCAAGTCAGTTACATGCAGGGTCTCCTGGATTTACCCGCCAGCTTCTTGTCTTCTCTCTTCTATTTCCCCCTTTCTGCTGTAAGAGCTTATCAACTTTATATTCCAATCTTTGAATATATGTTTTTACTTTTACAACCTTATATTTTAATCACAAAGACGCATTTCTTGTTCTCTCACTGTTCTTTTTTTTTTTTTGCCTCCTTCTCTTTTAGTTTTTATTTAATGTAGACATCGATTCTTTCGCTGCCTGCATTTATCCTTTAAACTCCTGACCTTTGCTTATTTTGATTGTTTTCTTTTACTGGAAGCTTTATTCAAGTGTTTAATAACCACCGGCTAACAGTTGAGACTTAAGAGTGAGACACTCACGAGTGAACTGGGGCTCTGTGTGAGGCGCAGGGTAAATTAACCAGGAAGCGTGGCATATGCCCTGTTGGCATTGAGCAGGGTGCGCAGAGGCTGACTGTGCTTCCTTGCTGGTCTGCGGGGGGCATTCTCACACGGCTTTTACCACATCGTTGACAAGGGGGGGACAGTGAAACTGTGCCCTGCAGATGGGCGGCAAGGCACAATCCGAC
>NW_022104341.1:23924522-23948070 GCF_000313985.2 Echinops telfairi
CATGACGCATCAGGCAGAGCGCCAGCGAAACAGCTTCCTACCAGAGGAGATAAACCTGATGGTCATGTGCCTGCGGGGTTGTCTTCCCTAGTCAGCACTTCAGCTTCACCTCCTTCTTCCTTTCACCCCCGGTTCTCAGTCCCCAGCTGGACTGAACCAAGTCCACACCCTCCCAAGGTTGCACTGACCAGAGCTCACCGCCAGCCTTTTGCTGCAGCGAAGGAAGGGCCTGGGACTCCCAGGGATCCTTAGGAAGTCTTCTCACTAATCCCGGGACACACATCTATCCCTTGAACGGCTGAGTTTTTCTAAATGCTCAGCTCCGCCGGATCTTCATTGCACCCACCCAACACATGCAGATGGGCCTCTGCAGCGGTTCCCTGCTTCCCAGCCTGTTGAGAGCCAGCACCCAGCCAGCCTCCCTTCGCTTTCCACCCTGGTGATGCCTCTTACCCACGGGCATGCACACCCTGCTCCTCGCTGTCTCTTGGTGTTCATGCCCTTTGAACTCTTTTATGACATTTGGTTATTGTTGGATCTGTCATTTGTTTGCTTATTTTGGGGAGGAGGGGAGGAGATAATACACACGCTTAACTGGAAAGTCAACCCAAAGACATGAAAATGATTCGTGTAGTTGTTCAAAGGCAGTGCAGCAATCACTGTAGTCAGAAGCTACCCGAAGCCGCTTTAGGGCAAGTGCTCCCCTGCTCAGGACCAGGCAACACGCACCACTCACCCCGCCGCTCAGAGGCTCTCCATGCCAAGAGAAATGGCCCTTGGTGGGTCGCCTGGAGTCTCTAATGAGGGAGGCTCCCAAAGGGCACCATTCTATTAAAAACCCACACACTCGTTATCTTTGGGAGGTAACTGCTCTCCCTATGAATCATCCCGGGTCGACGAGTTTAACCCCATGAGCACTCTTGTTTATCTCCTGATTCACTCGGAGAGACTAGGGAGGAGCAGCCCTGTCGGAAGTGAACTTCCTGTTCTGAGTCCAAGCCTATCATTGTCTGGGGCACACTCATCCTTGCCCCACGGAGAGTGACATCGATGGACAGGAGGTAAAGGGCTTAGGTGAGTGTGCGTGTGTCTGTGTGTGTGTGTGTGTCTCCTAATTCATTTTAGAGAAGCCAAACAAACAAACAAACAAGCAACACACACTCACCGCCATTAAATTGATTCTGACTCATCGCGGCCCTATAGGACAGGCTAGAATTGCCTTTGTGAGGATCCCAGACTGCAACTGTTTCCGGGAGTAGAAAGCCCATCTTTTTCCAGACTGGTGGCTTCAAACTGCCAACCGTGAGCATCACAGGCCAACCATTACGCCACCAGGGCACTTAGGTAAGTCCCATGGTGAACACAGAAGCAAGTAATTAATTCACTGGCACATTAATGTGGACATTAATTATATTTTGTACTAACACACAATTCCTTTAAGAGCTAAAATGAGGGCTCTCTCCTGGTGGCCACGTAGTGGTTAGGCGTTGGACTGCTAATTGGCAGATTTAAAATGATCTTCCAAGTAAATATTCTCAAGTTACATAGGACAAAATGAGGCTCACAGAATTTACTGAAGCATATTCAAAACAGACCAGTCACTTTTTGAAGTGTGAAGTCAATTGACAGGGATACTGACCTCAGTAGCCAACAGAGAGAAACAATTTAAATGTCCATCAGCAGGTGAATGGGCAGTAAGCAAAATGTGTACCTACATCCAAAAGAATATCATCCAATACAGAAAAGTGAATTCCTAATACAGGATCCAATATGGATGAATCTTGACAGCATTCTGCCAGGTGAAATGAGTCAGTCACCCAAGTTGGAATCTGGTAAGACCCCACTTGTATGAAGCATCCAGAAGACACAGGACAGCGAGGACAATGCGTATGGATGTCGGCAGGTGTGGAGAGAGAGAGAAGAGGGGGGCAGTGCTTTGGGGCACCACGTTTCTGTTTATGATGGTGGAATAAGTCGGAGATGAACCATGAAGATGCTTGTACAATATAAGGAGTCTAATTAATGTCCCAGACTGTACCTATAAAAATGCTGAATTATGTTGCAAATGGTGAATGTTTTTGTTTTCTATATTTTACCACGATAAAACAGCAACAACAATAAAAGGATATTTACATAAAAAGCCACTCTTCCTGTCAGATATCCTTCAATTCTAAGCCATAAGATCACTTCCTTTTTTGGTTTCTATCTGAATTTTCTAGCAAAAGACCTCGGGCATGCGACAGAGTTTATGGTCTCACCACCAAATGCACACGCTGTCAAACTGTTTCACTCTTGCCACCCCGGGTAAACGGCATGTCACAACGTCCCCCAGGGCTTCTGAGACACCCTCCAGGACGAAGCAGACAGATAACAGCAGGAGGAGCAAAACGCGGGACTTACCTGTTGAAATAGCAAGCAACCACGGCCCCAGCAACCGTCATTTGCTGGCACGCGAGGATGAATTCGCTCGTCCAGATGAGGCCAAGTAAGTGGTACCACCACATGTACCGGATGCCTGAGAGTGGCTTATATTCCACTTGGCCCCCTTCGACAACATGAGCAGCCCCTACAGTTAAACACAGAACAAGACATGTTTGCCATCAGTGTTTTCCTACGTTGATGTCCGTGGTCCTCCTGGTTCAACTGGCCGACTTCAGGTTTTCCAGGGAGCATGGGTGCCAGCACGTTGCCTGGAGCATCCCCACAACCCAAAATCTCCAGGGCAAATTCCAAAACCGGGAGAGCACACAGTCAACAAATGATGTCAATGGCAGTAAGTGCTGTGATGGATTGGTAGGGCAAATTCCATGGCATTTCACGTCCCCGACCCACTACTATCAGGTCACTCCTGACCCCCGGGGAGCCCACAGGACACGGTGGGACTGCTCCGGAGGGCTGCCAAGACTGTCAGTCTTCACAGGAGCAGACAGCCTCATCTTTTTCCGGTGGAGCAGCTGGTGGGATTGAACCACTGACTTTGTGGTGAGCCGTCCAGCACTTAGCCCACTGCACCCACAGAATTCCTTATTTCACGTAAACGCTAATACCATTGTGGGACGGCGCAGGGCCAGGCAGTGTTTCATTCTGGTGTTCGGAACGTCACTATGAGTCAGAACCGGCCCGAGGGTGTCTACCACCAACGACTATGACTGATACTAGTCCCACAGCACGGACAGGGAGACTGAGGTTTGGAAGCATCAAGTGCCGTCGAAAGTCGCACATTTCACTGTTGGTAGTAGGAGAACAACCTGGAGACGTCAGGTTCTAAACGCCGGGGCCTTTCTACTACAGGCCTCTGGGAGGCAAATGGACTGGTTACGACGATGAATCCAGGCAGCGCTGCTGGTTGTCAACCCCACTCACCACATGTTCACACTTTGTAAAACAGACACGGATCTTCATGTCTGTCTGTTTGTTCCCCCAGAGAGATGCAGCTCCTAGTTTATTTAAAGGGCAAACTCAGCACCGTGGAACTGTCTCCTGGGCCCCAGGGGTAAGCTGGATTTCGAATTTCAGCTTCACCTTTCCTTGCGAGGTCTGCGACGAGCTATTTTGCTGCTAAGGTTTCCGAATCTTTATCTGCAATACTCATTTCCTGGTGATGGTGTGGGGATGGAGTGCAATGACCTAGTGGAGGGCCTGCCTGGCTCATCGAAATAACCCATCATGTGTGAAAACAGTAATTATCACGATTAAATTTCAGGAGCTCAGCAGGGTATCCAACTGAGGAGGGCAGGGTGGCCTTAGAGTGTTCTGCCATTCAGGTGGCTACTTCCTTCTTCCCCAGCCAAAGAATCCCTTGATGAGCTCTGTAGATACTTGCAAATGCATACCCCAGCCTGCGTGGGTGCATTTGATTTCTAGACGTCCTCTAGCTCTGGGTTTTTAAAACATCGTGTATTCATGCCTCAGTACAGCAGTGGCGCCTGGTGGCATAGTGAGGGAGCTCTGGTTGTGCAACAAGCTGGGCACTGAGTTGCAAACCACAAGATCAGTGATTCAAAGCCACTGGTTGCTCTGAGGGAGAAAGATGAGGCTGTCTACTCCCATATAGATTTAAAGCCTTGGAATCCTGAAGGGGCATTTCTAGCCTGCCCTATAGAGTCACTATGGGTTAGAATGGACTTGATAGCAGTGAGCTTTTTGTTGTTGTTGTTGTTATTATTATTGTTGTTTGGAGTGCAGTGGTAAAGCACCAGGCTGCTAAACCAAAGAGTTCGTGGTTCAAATCCAGCTGCTGCTACTCAGGAAAAAGATGTAAGAGTCAGCTTCCCTGAAAATTACCACCTTAGACACCCTGTGACGCAGTTCAACGCGGTCGTATGAGGTCACTATGATTCGGAATCGACCCAACAGTAATGAGTTTTAAAAAAGATAATGTATCACAAGTAAGAGGATGAGTACTTTGATCAATGGAGACACAGCTTGGACCACATTGAAAGGCAAGGAGAGGGACCTGTCCGATCAGAGCACACAGGAGCAAATGAAGGGGGAGGAAGAGAGGGTGAAGCACATCTTGGCCCACCAAGCGTTGAGGATCATATCCCTGCTCAGAGCAGCCAATGCACAGAGAAGACCATATGGCTGGCCCCACTATGAGACATGACATCCCTCACTGACCCATAGCCCTTTGGGAGACAACACTGGAGACACAGTGTGGGAATTGTACCCAATCTGACCCTACCACACCAAGGCAAAACACGAAGGGAGTGCAACAGAACAGCAAGGGGAGTAGAGCAAGGAAGTCCCAAGGGCAAGGGGGTACCAAAAATAGACTGGGGCCAGGGCGTGACACCCCATCAGATTTGACTGGAAAAACAGACCTTGAACTATTTATAGGTTTTTCCTTTTATTGGTCATTGGTTTGTTGTTGTTGTTTTGTTTTCCTTTGTTGCTTTGTTTCACTCTGTCTTGTTTTTTGTGCATATTATTATCCCCGCAGGCCTATTTAGATAAGATAGGCGGGATAAACAATCTGGAGGAGTAAACAACAGGACTGATGGTCTGGGGAAAGATGGGAGAGGGGGAGGTGGGGTTAAGGAAGTGGGTGTTAAAAAACTCAGGGGCAAGGGAACAACAAATGATCCAAATCAGTGGCAAGGAGGGTGTAGGATCAAGGGCATGATCAAGGGCAATGTAACCAAGAGGAATTACTGAAACCCAAATGAAGGCGGAGCATGATAGTGGGACAAGAGGAAAGTAAAAGGAAATAGAGGAAAGGACCAGGAGGCAAAGGGCATTTATAGAGGTCTAAATACAGTCACGTACATATGTAAATATATTTATATATGACAGTGGGGAAATAGATCTACGTGGATATATTTATAGGTTTAGTATTAAGGAAGCAGATGGACATTGGGCCTCTACTCAAGCACTCCCTCAATTCAAGAACACTTTATTCTATTAAACTGGCATTCCATGATGCTCACCTTCCTGACATAATTCCTGAAGACAAAGTAGGTGCATAAGCAAATGTGGAAAAGAAAGCTCATGGTGCGTGGCTATCAAAAGACATAGCATCTGGGGTCTTAAAGGCTTGAGGATAAACAAGCGGCCATCTAACTGAGAAGCAACAATACCCACATGGAAGAAGCACACCAGCCTGTGTGATGGGATCAGGTATCAGGCATCAAAGAACGAAAAATCCTATCAGTGTGAATGAGGGGGCGTGTGGAGTGGCGATGCAGAGCCCATCTGCAGGCAACTGGACACCCCCTGACAGAAGAGTCTCGGGGAGGAGAGGAGCCAGTCAGGTGCAAAACAGCAATGATGAAACATACAACTTTCCTCTAGTTCTTTAATGCTTCCTCCCCTCACTATCATGATCCCAATTCTACCTTAAAAATTTGGCTAGACCAGAGGATGTACACTGGTACAGATAAGAACTGGAAATGCAGGGAATCCGGGACAGATAAAACCCTCAGGACCAGTAATGAGAGTAGAGATGCCAGGAGAGGAAGGGGCAGGTGGGGGAGAAAAGGGGAATGATCACAAGGATCTACATGTGACCCCCTCCCTGTGGGATGGACAACAGAAAAGTGGGTGAAGGGAGACATCGGATAGTGTAAGACATGACAAAATAATAATAATAATTTATAAATTATCAAGGGTTCATGAGGGAGGGGAAAAATGAGGAACTGATACCAAGGGCTCAAGTAGAAAGAAAATATTTGAGAATGATGATGGCAACCAAGGTACAAAAGTGCTTGACACAATGGATGGATGTATGGATTGTGATAAGAGTTGTATGAGCCCCCAATAAAATGATGTTAAAAGCAAAAAAAAAAAAAAAGATAGCTTCATATTTCCAATAGTAGCTATACATTGATTTTCGGTTTATCATCCCTCTATGTTTAGACATTCACAATAGGAGCTGTGTGCACAGGAAGTGGGAGAAGGTAGCCAGGAGTTCACAGACAAAGGCCGGTCTTCATCCTCCGGGTTCTAAGAAAAGTCACGTGGCGAGACAGAGTGGGGCACCTCAGGTTCCTGCGCGGAGTTACTATTTTATGGCACGCTAGGCTCTCTGGCTTGGACAAAACTGGTTTTAGGTAAGGCACGGGCTGATAAATGGTCAAGCTTTTCCAAATTAGGCGTGTGTGGGGAAAACATTCCTGATTTCCAAGAAGCTGACCCCGCACAAATACAGCACAGACTGCTGGAAGTTGGGGCCAGGAGGAGTGGAGCGGTGTGCTGTGCGTCGGCCTGCAGCGCTTCTGACAGTTCACAAAGTGCTTCTCCAAGTCCCCACGGTCCCTGCAAGGAGGGCTCACAACACCTTCACCCAGGGCTGGCCTTCCCACCGACACTGCAGGGGCGTGGGCTCCTCAGACACAGACAACATCCTTGGACGCCCGGAAGGGCCTCTGCTCCCCGCGCTGCCAGTGCTGTCCCGGACCTGGGCGCCCGAGGGCAATCGGTCAGGGTCCAATGAAGGCTTGAGATCGATGACATCCCCGGAACCAGTAAGTTCTTTTTTTTGGAGGAGTCATTTTTAATTTTGAACTTTTTTTTTAATGCCGTTTCCCCGAAAGTAAGACATCCCCGGAAAATAAGACATAGTTTTGCCTCTCGCTGACATATAAGGCATCCCCCCGGAAAATAAGATCTCCCCGAAAATAAGGCCCCCCGAAGCTACTGTAACTCTGGACTCTGGACCATAGTGCCGGGCAGCCTCGCAGATCACTGTTGGCCGCAGCATAGCCGGAACAGACAGGAAGTGCGAGGTCTCTTTTAATAAAACAATAAGCAATAAACGTGTACCGTATTCTTCTTCATGGAAAAATAAGACATCCCCTGAAAATAAGACCTAGCGCATTGTTGGGAGCAAAAATTAATATAAGACACTGTCTTATTTTCGGGGAAACAGGGTGGTAGCCAGCCTATCTTTTCTTTCCGGACAGGGTTTTTCAACCCCAGAACTGACTGACCTTTTTTAGGTTAGATATTCTCTTTGTTGTGTGTGTGTGTGGTGGTGGGGGTAGGGGGCGGCGGGGGGCAGACCTGTACAGTGTAGCATGTTCAGTCGCATCCTGGGCCACCCACTAGATGCCAATGACACCCCTCTCCCCAATACCCTCCCCAGCTATGAGAATCAAAAATGTCTCTGAAAACCCCCAAACCCACTGCCATCAAGTGATTCCAACCCACAGAGATCCCCTTATAGGGCCTCCGAGGCTGTCCATCTTTTGGGGAACAGAGAGACTCATCTTTCTCCCTCGGAGTGGCTGGTGGGTTCGAATTGCTGACCTTGTGGTTAGCAGCCACAATGTACAACCCACTATGGCACCAGGCCTGCGGGCACGGTCAAAGATTCCCTGCCGTGGGGTAGGGCGGGCCTGCTGGAAGTACTTCCTAAAGCACACCTTCTCCCGTGATCCCGCTGGAGAAGGAAAGCCTGGACCGGAGTCTCGGAGGAGCTGGTGGGCGGGGCGCGACTGCTTGACCGTGCCCTCTACTGGATGGCCAGGTCAGTGCAGGCGCGAGCCCCTCCACGACCTGCTCCTTGGGATGCACTAAAGACGGCGTGAAGATACAGGGTACGCGGAGGCGGGATTTCAGGGGCGGTGGCGAGGAGAGCACGAAAGTGCAGGCAGACTTGTGTTCCAGTCTGAGCGCTGTCAGGCAATCTGGAGCCCTGTTCATGTTAAAGAGGGAGTCAGGTCTGGGGGCGGGGGTTCAGACGTGAGTCACATCGGACAGCCACATCTCCACACTGCTCCCTACTGGCGGGCCAACCTCAGGTGACTTACAGGACTCCTTTAGGTCTGTTGGTTCCTCCCCACCACCACCGGACTCCCTGCCCCTTTCTTCAGTCTGTTTGATCCCGTACTGTGAGCCTACCGCACTAGTAACTTCTCATTCCGTCTGCGAATCTATCGTGTCTCACTACTGTGAATGCCATACTTACAGCAAGGCACGCATAGCAGTGTCTGGCGCAGGATGATGAGTGTCATATAGGGCGAGAGGGACTAGTGGAAAGGTTGCCAGTTAGAATCCACCCAGAGGTGCCTTAGGGAAAAAAAGCCTGGAGATTTCATTCTGAGAAATTATATAGTATACTATACTATCCTCACTGCCATCGAGTCGGCTCTGACACATAGAGACCTTATAGGGCAGGCTAGAACTTCCCCCGAGGGTTTCCAAGACTTTAACTCTTTATAGGAGTAGAAAGCCTCCTTTTTATTCCATGGAGCAGCTGGGGGTTTCAAACAGCTGACCTTGTGGTTAGTAGCCCAACTTGTAACCACTAGGCCACCAGGTGGGGGTGGGAGTGTGTGTGGCTGGGGAATTAGTCATTGACAACCCCATGGAGCTTAATAGTCTATTCATGTACCAAAACCCCATTTCTTTATTATCTCAGCATATCGCAGGGAATATACTCCCTGGTTCATTTTATTTTCACGAGTGTTTTCATTGCTCATGGTCCTTTGGCCTTTCAAATACAGTTCAAAATAAGCTTGTCTGTCAGTTTGTTGTACTGTGGGGACTCAGGCGTCTCTGTGATGCTGGAAGCTATGTCACTGGTATTTCAATTAAAAGTAAGATCACCCAGGGTGGGCAGGTTTCAGTAGAGCTTCCAGACTAGGTGAAGAAAGATTAGGAGGTTTATATCGGAAGATTAGCCATTGAAAACTGTACGAATCACAGTGGAACATTGTCTGACATCTTGCCAGCAGATGAGCAGGGTGGAAGACACTGAGAACCTGACCGGGGAAGAGTGGCCTCCCACGCAGTATGGATTTTAATGAAACGCATGGAGCAAAGCTTTCAAGACCTTCATTAGCTGATGAAACTTGATTCAAAATGAGGAGTAATATTAATAATTGTAACATGGAAAGAACAGCATGGACCTAGGAAAATTGAAAGTCATCCAAAATGGTATGGAACTTTAGCAGATAGATAACCCAGGCTGGCTAGAGATGGATCGGTATTGGTCATTTTGAATCTAACAATCACATGGCTTACTGTGCTGGGAAAAATGCAAGTATAGGAGGAATGACATTGCGTTCATCATAAAAAAACAACAACCACCATCTCAAGATCTATCTTGAAGTACAATTCTGTCTGTGATAGGATTATATCTATACATCTACATGGAAGACTAGTTAATACAACTATTAATCAAATTTATGCACCAACCACTAAAGCAGGTGATGAAGAATTTAAAGAATTCTACCAGTTTCTTCATCTGGTGTTGATCGAGCATACAATCAAGATGCATTGGTAGTAATGGCCAATACACATTTTGGTGCCTCAACTGTGAGACTTCTTTCTGGGTAAATTTCACCTGCTGATTCCAAAAAATGGCACCAGTTTCCTCTTATCAGCTCTAGTTTTAGAGATACAGAACATATGCCATGTACCACTCTTCATTCTGCTCACCCATAAAAAAAATCAGCATATTTTAATGTAGTGTTAGCTAGCCTGAGATACAGGAACTGCATACTGGCTTTCTTTAAAGCAGTTTGTGCTGCACTAAATATTTAGGTTAAGTTATACTTCACATGGTATCTTTTGGTCCAAAGATATATTTGAACACTGCAAATTATATGAATTTGGAGTTTCCCCCAAGTATCCATTCACCTTTATTAGAAACTGAATAGCAGGCAGTTCCAATTCATTATCTTAAAGGGCCTGAAACAAGGGTTACTGTACAATAAGCAAGGAGCCCTGCTGGCGTAGTGACCGCTAACCACAAGGTCAGTTATTTGAGCCCACCAAGTACGCTTCAAGAAGAGGTTAGACTCTCTCCTCCCATGAAGATTTACAGCCTCAGACACCCACAGAAGTTCCACTCTGTCCTACAGGGCCGCTGTGATCTTTAATCGACTGTGTGGCAGTGAGTACAATAAATAGAGATCCAAATGTACTGAAACTCAAAGTCGGCCTGTCAGCATTCAGACTCCTTTATTAATATGAAAATATTCCAGACTTGTTAAAAGATGGCACAACGTATCCACCTGTGCCCAGAAACCCCTAAAAAGAAAGTTATAATTTTTTTATAAGGAAACTTGGTGTCAGTCTTACCTCTGCAACATGTTGACTTCTATATATTAAAATATGTTCTGAAATATTTACCGCATAATTTGAAGGAGAAAAATTTAAATCCTCAAAATATTTCTGAAAATCGCTATGAAATCTTACATTTTTGACACTCTAAATTGCCCTTACACCTTCCATGTATGTGTCTTTTCAACTTTATTTTTTATTTTACAACTTGTAGTCTATATACTGTATACCCTCCCACACCAAAAAGCCATCTAATCAATTCTAACTCATAGTGGCCCTATAGGACAGAGAACTGCCCCTTTAGGTTTCCAAACCTTTCAATCCTTTAAAGGCTGCAGTGTGACTGGTGGATTCAAACCACTGACCTTACAGTTGGCAGCTCAATGTATAACCAACTAGCCACTATGGGTCTATATACAGCTTCCCTTACAAGTCTCTTAATACTTAATTCCCCCCTCCCCCCAAAATATTTCTCAGCTTTTTGTTTTATCTTGTAATGTTGGGTTTGAATTCTCATAATTAAAACTAGGATGATAAATTGATACATTGATATAACTTAAAAGCTGACAATAGAGTGGAAGACCATACTTAAGAAACGAGGGCTGATCAGTCTGTGCAATGCAATTTTCTGAATCAGTGACCAAACAATCCCAGGAACAGGCCTAAAAACCAAGACACCAAGAAAGAAAATATTTCCCTCTCTTTTATAATTACTGGCTATTGAAATGCAAAGTTGGAAATAAAGAGGAAGGATTAAGTAGTAGGAAAATAAAGCCTTGGTGATAGAAATGAAGGTGGAGAGCACGTGATAGAATTTTGCAAAACCAGTGAATTATTCATGGCAAACACCCTTTTTCAATACCAGACATGATGACTATGCACATGGTCCTTCAGGGATAAAATTCTCACGCATCAAAAAGAGTATATCTATGGGAAGAGGATTGGAGAAATTCAAAATAATTAGCCCCAAAATGCCAGGCGATGAGTGTAGAACACTAGTACATTAATTACTCATGCAAGTTCAGATTGAAGCTGAAGAAAGCATATCTACAAGAGTCATTTGAATTTCGAAACCATCTCAAGAACAGATTTGACTCATTGAACACTAATGACTGAAGACCAGATGAGTTGTGGGATAACATCAAGAACACCATAGACGAAGAAAGCAGAAGGTCACATAAAAGACTGGGAAGAAAGAAAAGACCAATACGGAAATCAGAAGAAACTCTGAAACTTGTCTTGAATGTAGAGTAGCTAAAATGAATGGAAGAAATGAGGAAGTCAAAGAGTTGAACAGAAAATTCCGAAGGGCGGCTCAAGAAGACAAAGTAGCATACTGAAATGTGCAAACCCTGGAGTCAGAAAGCCAAAGGGAACGACCTTGCTGAGCATTTCTCTAGCTGAAAGAAGTGAAGAACAAACCTTCAAGCCTTGAGGTGCAATATTAAAGGATTCTCTGGGTGAAATATTGAATGATTCAGAAAGCATTAAAAGAAGATGTTGACACAGAGTCAACATCCAAAAAAAAAAGTTTGGAATTAATCTATTTCAAGAGGAAGCATATGATCAAGCACAGATGGTACTGTAGAAAGAAGTCCAAATGGCACTGAGGGCATTAACCAAATCAAGGTTTCAGGATTTGGTGTTATAGTAATCAAAGTGTTTCAACAAATGGATGCAGTGCTGGACCCAATCACCAGTGTAAGCTAAGGCATTTGGAAGACAGCTAGACTTGGCCAACTTACTGGATGAGATTCACATCTGTGTCCATTCCAAAGAAAAGTGACCCAAGAGATATTATTGGACAATATTAATATCCCAAGAAGTGGTTGTTTGAATAGAACCAAGGGATACTTTGAGTGATTTAAAATTATGGAAGGTATGTGTTAGGGTTTTATCCTTTCACCATACTTATTCACCTGCTGTGCTGAGCAAGTGATACCAGAAGCTGGGCTACATGTGGAAGAACTCAGCATCAGGCTTGCAGGAAGGCCTATTAACAGCCTGCACTGTGCCAATGACACAGCTTGCCTGCTGAAAGCCAAAAGGTTTTGAAGCATTGATTGATGAAGATCAAAGACTACAGCCTTCAATATTGTGGTAGTTAAATAATCTGGTGTCAGCTTAAGACTATTAAGCGTGAAGGGGTAGAGGTTAGCCTACCAATCAGGTTGCAGCTTGATGACCTCATTTGGAGGTGCTACAGAGATAAATAGGTCATTGGAAGCCAGACCCATACTCTCTGCCTCGTCTTCCTGCTGACAAGCCACATGAACTACACTGATAGAGCCAGAGCCCTGGAGCTGTAGCCCACCTGGAGATTCATGCCAGTGCTGAGATGCTTCCACCACCACTGGATCCACAAGACTTTCCACCCACTGGCCTGTGATCTTCCTGCATTTGGTGTCACAGAATGTGTTGTGTGAGTCTGAAGAGGAATTTATAGATTGATATTGGATATATGGGCTAATATCAATAGATTGGACTGGGCTGGGTTGTTTTCTTAATATACAATTACCCTTTGATAAAAAGCTCTCTTACACACGAGTGTCTATGGGTTTGTTTCTCTACTCAACCTAAAGAAACACAAGTATGGATTGTGACTCAATATAAAGCAAACAAAAATCCTCACCAAGGGACCAACAGACGACATCGTGGTAAACAGAGAAAAGATTGAAATTGATAGATCTCATTTTTATTGAGTCCACAATCAATGCTCATGGAAGCAGCAATCGAGAACTCCAAGGCTGTGTTTCACTGGGTAAATCTTCTGACGAGCCTTTTAACTATGCAGAAGAGCAGAGAAAACACCGTGAGGACTAAGGTGTGCCTGATCCAAGCCATGCATTTTCAAGGGACCCCTATGCACGTGGAAGCTGGACAACGCCTAAGAAAGACCACAGAATCACGATGCGATGCGTGTGAACTATGGCAAGTACCAGGAACTGCCAGAAGCACAGACGAGTCTGTCTTTGGTGAAGTACAGCCATAACGTTCCGTAGAAGCAAGCGTGGAGAGACTTCACCTCCCCTACGTTGGACATGCTATCAGGAGAGAGAAAGTGAATCAGGAACGAGCGTCATGTTTGGGAAAGCAGGTGAGTGAAAACGAGGAAGACCTCAACGAGATGGACGGCACAGTGGCTGCAACAACGAGCGCAAACCGGAATGACGGTGAGCACGGTGCACTAGTGTGTGCTGCTGTGCAGAGGGGCTCTGAGTTGGGACCAACTTGATGGGATCCCGCGACAGCATCTCATCCCGTGACAACATCTCATTCCATGAAAACCCTTTGGGAAGAAGTGGGAGTTTCATTAAACTGAGTTTTCTTATTATTCATTTACATGCTATGTGTCTCTACTAATTTCAGCCTTGCAACATCTCTCAGTAAAATTTTGTGGTTCTGTACAAAATAAAACAAAATGCAAATCCTCTGGAGCACAGGTCCACTCTGACACGTCACAAGTTAGAGTTACTGAACAGCAACTAGTTTTATAAAGGATTACAGTTAGTTACATGATTCCAGTTCTGAAATCAACTTAAAAATATTTATTGGGCACAGACTGCATACTGGGATTATGCTGGACATTAGCTATTGGACAAACAATGGAAGAAAAAGATCAGAAAAAAGAATACCTAAGTGATTATCTATTTATCTACTTCTCGACGCTTCTTCTGAACAAATGCTTTCTGTTTTTCTCCACTCTCCAAAAGCGCCTTTCTGTTCTCACTCACAGGCATGACCGCATTTCCTGTTCCTTGGAGACAATGGAAGTGATCAGAAAGCCTCTGCTAGTGCCCACCCCTAAATTGACCCTCTAGTTGCAGGTGCCCATAATTTCCCCACATCTTAATTATGATAACTGTCCACAATCTTAAAGGCCCTTCAAAGAGATGGATCCACACAGTGGCTGCAACAGTGCGCTCCAATCCACCACCATTTGTGAGGCTGGCACCAGACCAGGCGGGCTCATGTTCTATTGTACAGAATGTCACTATGATTCACACTCTACCAGCAACTCCAGGGCCACAGTGGCTAATCATTTGGTTGACTGCTAACTGAAAGGCTGGTCATTTGATCCCACCAACCAGTGCAAGGGAGAAAACGCCTGGCGATCTATGCCCATCAAGATGCTAGCTCAGTAGAGCCTATGGGCAGGCCTCCTTCGCCTTTTAGTGTCCCCATGAGTTAGAAAGGACTGGGGGTGGTGGGGAGGTCACACCACCAGGTCTCTACAGGAGCAGAGTGCCCGCCAGGCCTTTCTCCTGTGGTGGCACGGAGTGGGTTCAAATGACCAACCTTGTGGTTAGCAGCCAAGTGCTTCAGCACTGCACCGCCAGGGGACCTCTTCTCTCTACACTCATTGTAATCTCAGGGTTGACCTACTTCTCATATACCTCCAGTACAGCTGTCCAGCCAGGGCCTCGCCTTGAACTTTAAACTCAGAGAGCGAACGGCGTCCTCGACATCTTCCTTTGCTGTCTCACAGACACAAGCCGATGAATGCAGCCAAAGATGAATTTATTTTTGTTTTTTTCTTGAAAAGTCAAGGTTTCTATCTGACACATTAATGAATGAGGAACTCAATGACTAGTCACAACTGGCTCGAAGTAGAATGCAAAGTGACATTTAAAGAGATAGTAACCAATGTGGCACTTAATTTACAAATAGATGCGCAATTGGTAGGTAATCTGGCATTCAATTGGGCCTAAGTCATTCAAATTGCTATGGACCAAACTGATTGGCATTTTAATGGGATACTGAATGGGTTATTTAAATTTTTAAAAACAGTTTTACTGGCATATAATTCACATACTGTACATTCAATGGTTTAAACATAATAAAAAGAGCTGTGGAATCATTACCACAATCAATTTTAGAACATTTTCTTCATAACTGTATGCATTGTTTCTGTTAGCGTCCTATTCCCAACCTCCCCTGCCATAACTCTTCAAAATATATCAATCCAGTTATTGTCTCTGGACCGGTCCTGGATTTCATAGTAGCACTGTTGGCACAGGGGGGACGTGTTGGGCTACTAGTTATAAGGTCAGTAGTTCAAAACCACCTGCTGCTCCTCAGGAGAAAGATGAGGCTTTCTACTCCAGTAAAGAGTGGTTGTTGTTAGATGCCATCTAATTGGTTCTGACCCACAGGGACCTTATTTATGCACAACAGAACAAAACACTGCTCAGTCCTATCTAGCCACACAGCTTTCTTATGATTGAACCCATTGTGGCCACCCCTGTGTCGATCCATCTCATTGAGGGTCTTCCTCTTTCTCACTGCCCCTCCACTCTACCCAGCATGATGTCCTTCCCCAGGGACTGGTCTCTCCTGACAACACGTCCACAATATGCAAGGTGATGTCTTGTCATTCTGGCTTCTAAGGAGTACCCTGGCCTTAATTCGTCTAAGACAGATCAGTGTGTCCTTTTATCGGTCCACGGTACTTTCAGTATTCTCTTCTAGCACCACAATTCAATGCAGCCATTCGTCTTATACATTTCCATCTTTCACATGCAGATGAGGCAGTTGAGAATACCACGGCTTGGGCCAGGTGCACCTGAGGCTTATTTGTCCTATTAGTGCTTCTGAACACGCTAACGAGGTCTCAGGCCGCAGATTTGCCTAATGCAATGCATCTTTTGGTCTTTTTACTGCTGCTTCCCTGAGCATCGATTGTGGACCCCAGCAAGACAAAATCCTTGGCAACTTCAGTCTTTTCTCCAGTGACCATGACGTTGTCACCGGCTGGTCCCGTGCTGATGGTTTTGGTTTCAGTCTGATACCACAGGTTGCTCGGAGTCGTTTCTGACTGGATGGCAGTGATTTTGTTTGTTTGACTAGGACTTCATACAAAGAAAATCACTTAAAAAAACAACAACCAACAATAATAACAAAATAAAACACAGAAAATTTTCAATCCAAAAGAAAGCAGAAAAGAACAAAAACTAGAACAAATTTAAAATGAGACAAAAAGAGAAAACAAATAAGGTGCTGGGATTAATCCACTTTCCAATATACTCAGTCTGATAGCAAAGTCATCCACATCTCTGGTCAATGATCAGAGGAGTCTCTGGAGGTTTAATCCACGTGGAGACCCTGCCGATAGATTTTGGACTTGCAATGTCAAACTTAGCCTTCTGCAAACTGGGTGCTCAGAATTTAAGCTCTAATACAGTTCCCTCCTATGGTCTTGGATTTCATTGTTTACTATACTTGGATCACACAAGCTGGTATACTTCTTCCATGTGGATTTAGCAAAGATTAATTTCTGATCTTCACCCACAACCTGCTTCTTTCAAAGTCTTGCCCCATCTCAGATTACGGCTCAGGCCAAAAAACCCTTATAATCATTTCCAAACTCCTCCCTTTACTTCATACCACACATATCAGGAAATCCTTCAGGTTTACCTTCAAACTTGATCCAAAATCCAACATGTCACCTGACTTCTGCCATTACCATACCCCTCTAAGCCACCACCAAGTCCTCGCGGCTCAGTATTATTAAAACGTAAGCCAGGTCATATTATCATCCATTTAAACTGCTAGACTGACTTTCAATCGAACTCAGATCAATAGCCAAAGTTCCTGTCAAGCCCTAGGGAGCCTTAGAATCTGACTCCATGTTCTTTCTGACCCGCCCTTTAACTCTGGCTGTACCAGTCCCCCGAGTCAGGCCTTCGGGGGAGCACCCAATTCCTGCTGTTCCCCCTGTCTGAGATACAGTCTCTCCCCTCAGACAGGCTCTTCCTTCACCTCCTGGGAATCTCTGTTCAGTGCTTCTTCCACCTTCTCAGGGAGGTCCTTCTTGATCCGCAATTTTAAAATGGCAGCTCCCTCCATGTTTGTTTTCCTCTGTACTGTGACTCCACGTGCCGTGTACTAGAAAACGCACTGACTTAGTTTGCTTAAGCGCCTACCTCCTTCCACCTCCCAAACCGGAAGGAACGCACCTATCACAGGACCTGACACACAGTAAGTGCTCGATAAACATTTGTTGAATGATTAGATGTGTCAAGTAATACATTCTATCAAAGAGATTTGGAGACAGTTTTCTGGAGCCCTCCTTAAAGAACATCAATAGCATCTGGGCTAGATGTAAATCCGGATGCTGTTAGCACGCTTTAAAACATCTCAGAAGACTTGGGTGGCACAGGTAAGCCATCGCGCGTGGCAGCTCTTGAAGGGAGCTGGTCCAGCTGGGTAGGACAGTTTTCTAGAGGAAAGAGGCTCACATCTAGCATGATTGGATGGTAACGGATTTTGAGCATCATACTGTTTATAGCAAACAAGGGCCTACTGATTTATTCATAAATCTCACTGCTAGGGGATCTTTACAGACACTGCTAAAAACAAACAGTTGTCAAGGAGCCAGGCCAATTCCAGCTCCTGGGAACCCCGTGTGTGTCAGGGTAGAACTGTGCACGGTGGTCTTTTCCAAGGCTACTTATTCAGAAGTAGATTGCCTGGCCTTTCTTCCAAGGCACGTCTGGGTGCACCCAAACCTCTAGCCTTTCAGTTAGCAGTCAAGCACATTAAATGAACCCTTTATTCCACCCAGGGACTACAGAAACCAAACCAGAGCCTATCAACTAGTTAACAGCCCATCTGGGTAAAAAGACTCCACTTCCGTTCCCTCTCTTGCTTCTCCTTCATGCATGTTCCCCCTTCTTTTTGATGCATTCGAATATTAATCCATTCCTCCAAAGGACACAATGGAAAACCCACAAGTATTTCCCCACCGAGGAAATCCCCAAGGTTAGACTCCAGAAAAGAGCCTGTGGCCGCTGCATGTGTGGGGATGCTAAGTTAAATGAGCCTGCCCCACAGGCCGCCTCAAGTCTTTTCTCCAGAGAGGGCAGCCCACCGTCTCACGCATGCCAGTAGCTGGGGCATCTTCTGCTGGTCTTCTGGCTCCGGGCGGGCTGGCTTCCTCTCTGGCCTCTCCCACTGGGTGAAAAGGCCTTTGGAAACAAAGGGAGGTCTGTGCACCTGGGTCCGCCCACAGGTGAGAGACTAGGGGTGGGGGGGGGGGTCAGGGAGCCTGAGGGGACAATCCAATCTGATCTGTAGGAGGCCCGAAATGGGGGGGAGGAAAGGAGAAGTGGGGGCTCTGTGTGGCACCCTCACAAGCTAACTGGAAGTTCACCAGCTTGAAAACACCACCTGCTCCATGGGAGAAAGGCAGGGTTTCTACTCCGGTGAAGAGTTACAGTCTTGGAAACCCAGCGAGGCAGTGCCACTCTGTTCCACAGGGTGGCTGCGAGTCAGGATTGACCCCAGGGCATGAGTTTGGTTGAGTTTGGTTGGGTTTGGAAGACCAACTTGCTTAGACACCTCCAAGAGGTTCCTGCCATTGCTTTCGTTCCTGCCCTTTGAGTCCTCTCACTGCTTGTTCACCTCTTGTTTATTTTGCTTCTGCCACGGATAGAGAACTGCCACGCTTCCAATACGTGTTTGTGGCAGTTACGTAATCTCCTGTGAACATGCGTGAAGGGGTGGAGTCTAGCCTGTCAATCAGGTCATAGCCTGATTGATCCCTCCTTATGAACATGGCCTTCTCCTGCGGCTTCTGGGCACTCCTCTCTTCCTCCCTGGAGGTGGGACACACGGGCTCTCTGCTACACGTTCTGTTGACAAGACACATGAAGCTATGCTGATGGCAGCCAGAGCCCTGGAGCTGGAGGAGCCACATGGAGAGCCGCATCAGTGCTGAGGTGCTTCCACAAGACTTTCCAGCCACTGGTCTGTGATCTTCCTGCTTTCGGCATCATTGCATGTGCTGCGTGAGCCTGTAGAGGATTTATGGACTAGCATTGGACATATGGGCTAATACCAGACTTGTGGGCTAATATTGAACTTATGGGATCGTTCTGGACTGGGCCGGCGTGTTTTCTTAACATACAATTACTCTTGGATATAAAACTCTCTCTTGCACATATATTAGTGTCTCTGGATTTGTTTTCCTAATCAACCCAGACTAGCACAAAGTCCATGCAAGGCAGCAATTCCACGCTGTACCGCCTTTAGCTCTGAAGAATAATCTACTTGGCCCCCAACACCCCCCCTCCCCATGCTCAAACTTGTCAGCAAGTCCCTTTTGCAGGTCTTCTCCTTTCATGCTTGGCTCTCCCTAACCCCCCACCCCCGCCCCGTCCCCGCCAGGTCCTCGCGTCATGCTCTATCCCAGTCCACTCAATTCCCTTTTGCTGCCTTCTCTGTTTTCTGATCTTTGGGAAATCCTCAACCCACCCTCTGAGACGCCCTCCCTGACTCACAGTGGGTTAGGCCTCATTCTCGGCCTTCCCATAGCTCCCCGAACTTCTCCCATCATGACACTAATCAACCTTGACTGCGCTTACCTATGTACTTATCAATCTGTCCGGCCAGATCCCTCGCGGTGAGAGGAGAAAACTAGCTCTGTCTTGTTCTCCATTTTTCCAGAGCCTCTTGCCCAGAGCCCCGTCCGTCCCCACAAACCAAGCAGCAAAACCCAACCTTGCTGCTGCTGGGTCTACTCCCACTCATGGTTGCTATGCGGGCTCTGCTCCAAACGACAGCACTTAGTGATGAAGATCAAACACTACAGCGTCAGTACGGATGACGTTTCAACCCCGAGATAAACATCCTCACACCGGGATCAAGAAGCAGCGTCGAGATAAGTGGAGAAAATATTGACGTGGCCAAGGACTACACAAATGGCACCGATCTAAACTATGGTACTCTCAGTCTCCTCGTGTGGAAGCCGGGCATTGAATTAGGACAAGCCCAGAAGAATCGATGTCTTTGAATTATGGTGTTGACGAAGAGTATTCAAAGTGCCACGGACTGCCAGAAGAACAAACGTATTGTCTTGGAGAAGTAGAGCCAGAATGCCTCCCAGATGCCAGACCATCCCACGCACTTTGGACATGTTGTTAGGAGAGACCAGTCCCTGGACAAGGGCATCGTGCTCGGTAGAAGGTCAGGGAAAGGAGGAAGACCACCAAGGCGAAGGGCCGGCACAGTGACTGCAGCCAAGAGCGCAAACATCACAATCACTGAGTTTGGCACAGGGCTTGACTGGGGGCTTCTTTAGCTTCTGCTCCCCATGTGCCTGAAGCCCCCTTGTCCTGCACAGGAGTGGAGCTGCAGGAGCCCTGTGACCTGCCCAGAGCGCAGACCTGGGGACAACAGGCCCTGCAGTCAGAGGAGAGGGAGCAGACGTCATTCTTGGAGAGCTGCTTGGGAAGGGGTGGGCCGGGAAGGCAGAGGGAGCTGACAAGAGGCCTCAAGTTATGTGGACAATGGCTCCCTGAACCTCACCTTCCCATGCTGAGATCCTGCCGGCAGCAGGCTGGTTGTGGTCCTTAGTGCCATCGCGTGCTACTGAGTCAGACTGCTCCATATGGTTTTCTGGACTTCTTAAGAGTGGCAAGCAGATGGGAAGGAGAGTGGACAAGGAATAAGGTTCCTGGTCATCCTCCGGAAGGTTCACTGGAATGGGACCTCCTTGTGCACTTGACATATAGGAGGGAGAAATTCCCTCATGCTTTCTTTAGACCATTGTTATCTTGAGGGTTCTGTCGCTCCTAGCAGGAACCCCAGTGGCTTAGTGGTTACTTGTTGGGCTGCTAACATGTCAAAACCCATCAGCTGCTCCAAGGGAGAAAGATGGGGCTTCCTACTCCCATAAAGAGTTAGTCTCAGGAACCCACAGGAGCTGTTCCACCCTCTCCTCTGTGGTTGCTGTGGGTCAGAGTTGACTCAATGGCAGTGAGCTTGGTGTGGCTTTATCCTTTTTGAACAAAGCTCATTCTGACAGATTACATCCTATCCAAGGTTCCTTCCCAGGTAATTGCTGGAAGCTCACTGCAACTTCCGTAAGCTTCCGGAGACCTCTACAGATGAGGATGTCTCTAGACATCTTTGGGGATTTGGGTTTTCAAGAGCTGCTCCATCTAGGGAATCTGTTCTTTCAATATATGTCCAGAGCTAATAGCTCTGCCATCAAGCCAATTCTGACGCATAGCAACCCTATAGGACAGGGCAGAACGGCCCCTGTGAGTTTCCTGCACTGTAACTCTTTACGGGAGTAGAAAGCCTCGTCTTTCTCCTGTGGAACAGCTTGTTCTTTTGAACTGCTGACCTTGGGTTAGCAGCCCCGTGAGTAACCACTATGCCACCCAGGCTCCTAGCCCAGGCTCATAAGGGACACAATGAGCTTGATGGAAACATTAAGGAACTGCATACAAACAAAACCGCCTCGGAAGGACAGCAACATGCTCCTTTTCAGCAAGCGCGGTGAGAGTTTGTCTCATGTACTTCGGACACATTATCAGAAGAGACCCGTTCCTGCAGAAGGACATCACGCTTCCTCAAGTCGGAGGGCAGCAAAAAGGCGGAAGACCCTCAGTCCGATGAGTTGAGACCGTGGCTGCAAAGACGGGCTCAAACATAAGAACACATGTGAGGCTGGCGCAGACGCAGGCGGGCGGTGTGTCCTTCTGTGGTACACAGGGTCACCATGAGTCGGAGCCAACTCAGTCGCACATGACAACAACAACCCACTGTCACCGAGTCCATTCCAACTCTTAGCAACCCTGGATAGGGTTCCCCGGCTGGGAATCTGTGCGGGAGCAGCCTCATCTTTCTCCTTTGAAGGAGCTGGTGGGTTTGAACTACCCACCTTGTGGTTCACAGTACAACATTTACCCAACAACACCACCAGGGCTGCTTAAGGAATGACATTTACCTTGTTAATCTGACATCTGCTGGAGTTTGTATCTGCCTAGTGACAGTCTCGAAAGGACCTTACACATTTGTCTTTACCTCCGGGTATAAATATGGGTTCTGATCAAGTCGGATAGGGGAGTTACAGAAGATTTACAACAGTGCTACTTCAAGTGTGGTCCACACGAGCCACCACCCTCACACATTTTATGACTAATATGCAGTGGGATAAGGAACTTCCATCAGAATGGAGATCAACTGTGTCACTAAGCACACTCTTTTTCTGGGCTGACATTACTATTATTTTTCCATGGCAAAATGTTCTCAAGGATGAAGCAATGGGGAGATATTCGTTCTGGCATGGGCTTCCTACCTAGTTTGACAGCAGTTCTTTGAGTGCTGTCTAAAATGTAGTTGCCCTTCAAAATCTGAAGAGAGGTTTAAAATATATAGATACTTGTAATCGCCCAAACCGATGGCATTAGAACCTCTGGGGACAGGATTTGGGCATCTGTGTTTGTATGAAGTACCACTGGTGACTGTGAGGAATGCCCATTTGGACATGACAAGGGGATGGACTGAAGTACATGAACATCTGGGTGCATTTACTTTAAACTCCAGCTACCCTTACTGAGCACAAGAGAATTTTAATAGAACTTTTGGGGTTCTTCTTTATCCCTTAGGGTCAATTATTGTTGTTGTGCACAGCCGAGTCCATTCCGGCTCATAGGGACTGCTGTGATGGAGTGAAATTGTCCGGCAAGACTTCCTTAGGGGTGTCTTTCCAGGAGCTGAGCAGAGGCGCTCGCTGGAGAGGAGGTGGCTAATTACTTCGGATAATCCAAACTCAGAGATTTGTGAGGCTCTGGTTTCTACCGGCCTTTGTTCCAATCGCAGTTTCCCCTAAAGCTCCTTCAGTCCCTGCTGCTTGTATTCTCATGTAATGCAAACCTGGTTCCTTTAAAGCCAATACAAAAGAGGGGAAAGGATTTCTGCTTTCACCAGCCTGTGTGACCCAAGGATTGTAGACAATATAATCCAAATCCGAAGGAGGGAATGGTATCAGAGCTCAAACTGTGAACTCCTGGTCTGCAGAGGGCTAACGAATGACAGTGGAAATCCAGAATCCATAGCAGGATCTGCACGTGGGTGAAAACGCTGGTGACTTCCCTCTGACTGTCGTTGGGGGATGTGACTAGTCTAGTTATTAGTAGAGACAGTTAAAGTAGATTAAAATATAGCATCTGCTTTGAATGGTTAAAATGTAACACGTGAAGAGATGACAAAATACCCATTTATAAACTATCAAGGGCTCATG
>NW_022104341.1:23948527-23951837 GCF_000313985.2 Echinops telfairi
CTTTCCCTCAGCACAGAGCCCGTAGCACTGCCAGTGTTGTCCCCCCACACCTGCTTGCAGGAGAGGCTTGTTCCCCACAGCAGGAGGCTGATGGTGCATTCTTCTGAGGGGTGGGGTGTGTGTGTTGGGGGGGGGGCAGGGGGCTCGGGACCCCTCACCCCTTGTCCTTACCGGCAGTTCCCAGGCTCAGCAGCACAGCCACCCAGAGCACCCAGAAGAACACGAGGATGGTGACTGTCCACAGCGGCTGCAGCAGCAGGAACGGGGAGCAGCTGATGGCTTTGTTTGTGACCCGGAAAAGCTCGACTGTCCATTTTAGTCTCTTTCTGAGGACAAGGATCAGGATGAGCACAACTGCCTGGTGAGAAAAGGGCATTAGAATACATCCTTGCACAATAATGCAGAACGGGGCAGAGCTCTGCTTTCAGAAACAAACCGTCACAAAACAATGGGGCCTCAAAAGGTTCATGGAAAATTCCACTATCAAGGTCATGGAAGAATGGAATGAAAAGATAATGGATTTTTCTATGAACTTTTTGAAGCCCCCTCGTACTTCTTCCCATCTTGATGAACAGTTCTGTTACGATAGCCACCCACTGTTTTTATCACAACTAAGCAGATAGATTCTGGAGAATTCAAGCAAGCACTAACTCCACCGTGCCTACCATGTGCTTGTCCGCATGCCAGCCCTGCAGTAAAGCAGCGTGCATCCTTCTCACAGAGCGAGAGAGAATGAGAAGCAGCTCCTCCAGGGCCCGGACCTGCAGCCTTGGTGGCCTAATGGGTCTGAGTTGGGCTGCTAGCTGTAAGGTGAGCAGTTCGAAACCACCGGGAGAAAGGTGAGGCTTTCTCCTCTCAGCCGAAGTTCCAGCCTAGGGATTGATTTCCCAGGGGCAGTTCTACCCTGCCCTGTAGGGTTGCTCTGAGTCAGAAGGAACTTGATTGCAGTCAGGGTCAGGGCACTGTCTTGTACTCTCCTGCCCCCACTGTTTGCACAATGCTGAGGCCCTGCAAAAGGGAGCAATAGGCACTGTGGACATGAGGGGCAGGGACAGCAGTGGTGCTCCACAGCTGCTTCTGTGCCGCCTTCTCTGCTAGTTTTCCTCTCTGCACGGAAATACCTGCACGAGTCTTAAAGAAACTGGGCTTAGGCATTCCTGCCTTCAAAGCTGCGCCCGGGAAGTGGAGGCAGGGGTGACAGTCACAGGGCAGCGGGGTGAGCGGTGCCTGAGCAGGGACACAGCCGCTTGACAGGGCCAGTGAGACACTCAGAGGTGCCCCTTCAGACTCAAAGGCCCATAGCTTCCCTGCCTGCCCCAGAGGTGTTTCCGCGGCTTGTTTGTATTGCACAGGCAGGCCCCAGTCACCACCGAGACCCATTTGTCAGGCCTGCCTACATCTTTGAGTCAGACTTACAGGCACGTTGGGACAGCTGCCCATCTTGTCTCCCTTTGGTGCCCGAAAAGGCTGGGAGGCTTCACACTGATTCCAAAGCTGTGTGCGCAGCAAGGGGAGGCGGCTGGCAGGAGCCAGTTCAGCCGTTTCCAAGGTTGCAATGTTCATAATCCAGGATTGCCTGCGTTTAAGATCGTAATGAAGCCAAACTGTCTCTTCTGCAGGCAAATTAAGTTGTTTCTGGCTCCCGAGTTGAATGCTAGCAAGCGTGTGTGTCTAAATGTACATTTCTTTTACAACTTGCTTGCTCTCTCGACAAGCACACACGGCTCTTCTCTGACTCCAAGTCTCCAGCCAGGATGCTGATGAGCAGTGATGAGCTAATGTCGCGCTTTATGGACTCCAATGGGCCTGGTCCAACGCATGGGCTGAGCTCGGGGTGGCAGTGGGGTGATTCGCCACCCAGGGGCCAAGCCCTGACATTACTCTTCTGGGCTTTCGCTTCCAAGAGATGCATTTCAGGCGGAGGCTGAGGAGAGCCTATAAGGCCATTGTATCCCATTTCCGTCATTGTTGTAGTGATTCTAGTGACACCACTTAAAGAATAGCAGCAGGTGCCACCCCCAACCCGTTTTTCCAGGACAACAGTCTGGAGTGAATTGATAAGGCAGAACACCGAGCAGCTAGCTCGGCCCTGGAGGTCCAGGCAATGGACAAGGCCTGAGTCCACTAGGCGAGGCTCTCGGGGCCACGGCTGCTCCAGCCCGGGGCAGGGGGAGAAGAGGGGCACAAGAAGGATGCGGGGTAGCGGAGTGCCCCCTCGTGCCTTCCCTTGGCTCCTAGGCTGCTTCTGTTAACAGTGGCTCTCCCTCTCGCTTCTCTGGGAGAGAGGAGGACGGAGGAGGAGGCGACGGGAGGAGACTGGCAGCAGTAACTTCTTTCCCTTGGAGGCCAGTGCTGGGCATGCAGAGTGGAAGCTGACCAGGGGGCCTGACGTGCCTTTCTCTCTTTTCTTCCCTCCCCTTGCCCTGTGCACAGCTCTGAGGTGCTGCTCAGCCGCAGGGACAGGCCGGGGCTTTCCCCGGTCATGGCCTGTCCCCTTTCTCACCAGCCAGCTCAGGCTTCCCAACTCGCCTCTGCAGCCACGTGAGGCCAGCCTGCTAGACAGCACTGGGCAGCTCTTCGGGGAATACAGAGTTGTGGGGGAGGATGCCCCATGGAGGAGGGACAGAGGGATGGGGGACGGCCGTACCTCGGTGGGCAGCCTTGCAATGGTATTCCTGCTGACAATTCTGAAACAGAGGCCTAGGTCACTTCTTGACTTGGCCCCATAGAGGGAGGTGTGGGCCTGAGGCCACAAAGTTCGGGTGCATTCTCTGCACTTTGTCATCCTCTTACGATACGCGCTGCCTGTGCTTTACGTCATGCTAGGTCCACATCTAATAAACGCACTGCCTTCCGGTGGATCCTGACTCATAGCGGCCCTGTAGGACAGGGGTAGGACTGTCCCTAGGGTTTCTAAGGCTGTAGTCTTTATGGAAACAGAGGACGACATCCTTTTCCCACCAGTGGCAGGTGGATTCCAACCACAGGACCAAAAGTTCACATCCAAGTGCTTTGGCCACCATGCTACCAGGGGCTCTTCTGCATACAATACCCCAAAGCAGCACCACTGCCATCAAGCCAGTTCCCACTCATGTCAACCCGGTACGGCAGGGTAGAATGCTCCCTAGAGCTTCTGAGAGTAAATTTTAGGGGAGCAGAAAGCCTTGTCTTTTTTTTTTTACTTGTTTATTTATTTTTATCGTTTTATTAGGGGCTCATACAACTCTTATCACAATCCACACATACATCAATGTGTAAAGCACATTTGTACATTCATTGCCCTCATCATTCTCAAAACATTTGCTCTCCA
>NW_022104341.1:23952556-23956001 GCF_000313985.2 Echinops telfairi
CATCAGCTTTCTTTGCCACATTTGCTTATGCACCCATTTGTCTTCAGGATCGTATCAGGGAGGTGAGCACACAATTATATGATTTTTTGTTCTTTGATGCCTGATAACTGATCCCTTCGGCACCTTGTGATCACGCAGGCTGGTGTGCTTCTTCCATGAAAGCCTCGTCTTTCTCCATACAGAGTGGCTAGTGGATTCGAACCCACTTTCCAGTGCTTCACCTGCAATACCCACAGGGGTCTTTCCGGTATATACTAAACCCCTCCTGATTTTGAGTTGATGTTGACTCGTTGTGATCCTATGTAGGGTTTATGGGGCTTTTGAGATGAGGTACACAACCTCATCTCTCTCCTATGGAGCATCTAGTGAGTTCAAACTGCTGACCTTTCAGTTAGCAGCTGGGCCCTTAGCTACTGCAGCACCAGGCTCGTTTTAGCCCACTAGCATCCAGAAATACTTTTGGAAAATGAAACACACACACACACACCCAACTAAATCAAACCCAGTGACATTGAGTGGACTCTGACTCCCAACGAGCCTTATGTAGGGTTTATAAATCACTGTAAATAGTTGGAGCTGACAGCATCTTCCTGCTCCCAAGGAGTGGCAGGTAGGCTGGATCCACAGATCTTGTGGTTAGGGGGTTAGCAGCCCACCACTTACGTAACAGTGCCACCAGTAGTCCCCTGCCTATAATAAAAATGCCGTGAAGCCGATTCCAACTGATAGTGACCCTGTGGGGCGTGGAGCTGCTGCTGGTTTCAAACTGCAGACCATGCAGTTAACTGCGCAATGTTTACCTCTACGCCGCCAGGGCTCCTCTCCTCATACACTCGGTGTCCGAAACAGCGATGACAATGGAACAGCTAAGGCTTTATGAGAATAAGGCTATGCCATCCAGCAGGTGTCCTGCTGGAGGAGGGAGTTACGCTTTGGGTTGCTAACCACAAGGTCAGTGTTCGAAACCACCAGTCACTACATAGGAGAAAGATGAGGCTTTCTCCTCCCGTACAGTCTTGGAAAACCAGAGGGGCAATTCAACACGGCTGGTCTGCTTTGCCAACCTCAACTTGGCCGCCTTGAGTTGGCTTTTTGTCACCTCTCCAGCAAGCAGGACTTGATAGGAACTTGGTTCAGTGACAGCTACACATGTGATACTTGGACTCTATCCCCGTACTCTGTTCGCAGACAAGTGAGTATATCAGCCCCTCTCCCTCCTCTAACTGCCTTCCCTTCTCCCACGCTTCTTACACTCAGCTCAGAGTAGACTTCTGCCTCCAGGCCCAGGGATGTGGGTGCCCGCTCCCCGTGGGTGTGTGAAAACAAAGGAAGCCCCTAAAGGGCTCTGGGCTGAACCAGGCTCTCTCCTCAGCCCCACACCGAGTCCCCTACTGAGAATGGCAGTCCCACCCTCAGCCTGGCTGCAGGAAGCGCTCTTCCTGCTCCAGCCTCGGCTCAGCTGGGGCCTGCAGGAAGCTCGCCCTTCATTGTGCACACGGGCCTCCTCCTGTTTACATGTAGAGCCCACATTCAAACCTCTGCGTTGAAGGGAGAAAATGTGAAGAAAGCCTGGGATATGGGAATGGAGGGGTTTCCTTACCAAGAAAACTCAGCTGCCAGTGAGTCACCATGCCCCTATCAGTCCCTATGTGTGCTTCCACAGCCATAACTTTTCACAGGAGTAGAAAGCCTCATCTTTCTCCCCTGGAGCAGCTGGAGGTTTTGAACCATAAACCTTGCAGTGAACAGCCCAATGTGTGAGCACTACACCACCATGGCTCCAGGGACTCCCTTGGCAAAGAACATTAAGTTAGTGAGGGAATTTGCATTTGCTGAAAGACTTCATGAGCTTGCTGTGGATGCCCCCTTGCTATAGATGGCCCATAAAACACACCAGCAAGGGGGACCGTGGGGGTGGGGTAGGGGAGGCCCCTGAAATCAATTCCTCACCCTCTCCTGCTTCCAGTGAGTCCAGCACTTGTGACTCACCCGGGGATGACCTGAATGGTTAGTTGCCAAGCACCCTCTCCCCGCAACCCGAATCGCGGCCTCCTGCGCTGAGCTTCTCTGCTTTCAGCTAGAGTTCACAGGGCTCAGCTTCTCGGAAGACCGAACTAGCCCTGCGGTGGGCGGGCAGGTTAGGAACAAAGGGCTCTGTGTGCTCTGTGGCTTTGGGTGCGGCCCCACCCCAGGCCCTTGAGCACACTTTGGCTGAAAGGAGATGTCTGGCCTCACACACAGGTACTGGGCCTTGTTTTAAACTTGGACTTCCCCCTGCAGGCGGATGTCCATCTTACAGCCACCTAGAGGTGAAAAGGGCACAACACCAAGGACGACAAACTCGCCTCTTGGGGATGGCAGACGTGATGGGGAAGACCCCTTTCCTCCATATTTCTTTAAAGTCAATGTACAGTCCTCGATAGCTGGCTCCTCACTCACGGACACTGCGTCCACGGTGACGCAGAGCGACCCTACAGGACAGGGTGGACCTGGGCCTGGGGGGTTCTGAGACGGTCACTCTTTACCGTAGGAGAGAGCCCCGTGTTTCTCCTGCTGAGCCGCTGGGGTCTCAAACTTCTGACCTTGCAGTCAGCTGCCCAACCCTTTGCAGGTATCTCAAATTCAAATACAGCACACTTTGAGGGGAAAGAAAAACCAGTTCTAGTTGCGTTTGGCCAGAATTCAGTTATTTGGACTCCAGAGTTCTGGCTGGCCATGAGCGCTGCAGTTGGGGGCTGGTGCTTACCGTGATAACTGTGGATACGACAGCAAATCCCAGCAGGCACTCCATGTTTTCCCTCTCTGTGTCCAACTCTGTGCTGAGGTCATTGGTATAGTCGTAATACAGCCACCACAAAACACCACAGACAACTAGAAGACAGGAATCAGTGGTGTTCAGATCCCGAGCCCTGACGTACACATCTTCCCCAGGGTGCAGCCTGCGTGGGGACACCCAAGCATGTGCACACATACATATACACACATGCATACACACACACATAAAGCATACACACATACATATGAGCGGGTAACCCCCAAACCGGAATTTTGTGTGTTTAAATTTTTTTTACAAAACAACCTTATCACCTTCAAAGAACTCTCCATTATACTTAATACATTCGTCAAATCTGTGATGCCATTGTTGGAAACATTTTTTCAAACTCATCTGTTTGATTGACTGACAGCACCTCCCCAGTATTTTTTTAACCTCTTGTCCATCATCAAATCGCTGTGCTTTCAAGTCCCTCTTAATTTGCAGAAACAAAAAGAAGTCGCAGGAGAGTGGTCAGGGGAGTAAGGTGAGTGGGATGAGAGAGGCAGGCTGATTTTTGCCCAAAACTGGAACACTGAGATGGCTGCGTGAGCAGGTGCATTGTTGTGGTGGCAAAACCAGTTCTCCATCTGCCACAAATCAGGTCTTTTTTTGGGTCACACACTGTTATGC
>NW_022104341.1:23956531-23980513 GCF_000313985.2 Echinops telfairi
CACACACATACACACACATACATACACATACACATGCAGATACACACATACATGCACATGGACACACACACACACACACACACACACACACACACCAAGTCTAGCCACTGCTGTCAGCTCAGCAGCCCTGCTCAAGCAGTGGCTGCTAGCTCCCTGGGCAACACCTGTACCTCAGGAGGGGCTGGGCAGGGTCAGCGCAGCCCTGCCAGTCCTGCAGCTCCTGTATTTCTTTGGGGGACTCCGGGGGGGGGGGTCGGGTTGATCCCAGAACAGTGGTACTTCCCAGCAGTGTGGGTGTGAGCAGAGAGGAAACTGCCCGGAAGTGATCAGAGTCCTCTGTCTAGACTTCTCAAACCACCCCTGCTGGGGATGACGCACCACGGCAGCCTAGTATCGGCTTCTCCACCCCCAAAACCAAAGTTGGAGGTTTGTTCCCAGGATTCTTTGCTGTTGTCAGTTCTCTGTGACACATCCACAGTAGCTGCAGGAAGGCCACTGTGGCCTGCACTAACCTGACATGGAGAACGCATTGCTCACAGGGATCATCACGCCTGTGCTGCAGCGCTGGGCACAGTTGTGTCCCTGGTGAGCTGCGGGGCTCTAGGCTACGAAGGGCAGAGCTGATTACTGGGGAGAACGGAACACTGATCGCACATCAAAAGCAAACCCGTGGCAGTTGCGTCAACGCCGCCAACTCATAGCTACCTGTGGAACTGAGTACTCCTGCCCCGTAGGGTTTCCAAGGCTGTGAGTCTTTACAGAAGCACACTGCCACATCTTTCTGCCGTGGAACCGCTGATCCTTTGGTTAGCAGCCAAGCATTTTAACCACTATCCTACCAGGGCTCCTACATACCAGTCATGATGTATTATAATAGTCTGTACTAACGGAATCGGTTGCCAACAAGTCAATTCCTACTTTGGCTGCCTGTGTGTGTGTCCGATAGAACTCTGGTCCATAGGTTCTCAAGACTGGGACCTTTTGGAAGCAGATTGCCTCTGAGTGCTTTTGAACAGCCAACCTTGGTTAGCAGTCGAGTCCCTAACTGTGCCATCCATTTTGATAGATGAGTAGTTGCTGCTTGCAGCCTCCTGAATGCCCCTGCCCCTCAGACCCTGCCAGGCTCTTGGACAAACCACACGCACTCAAAAAGAAATAATGGGCACAGAAGAGAGTTCAGTGCGAGGCCTGTTTCCTCAGACTGGTTGGTGCCTTTGACAATTGTGGAAACCCATGGCCATGCTAATGGGTGGTGTACAGGCACAGAAGAAATCCTCTAGAATGCTTCCACCAGGCACTGGCATGCCACTTCATGTCAGGGGCACCAGGGCCATCCGTCAGAGGCTCATCTCAGACGTGGCATGGGTGGGGGAGTAGAAATGACAGACTGAGCATTAATTTTGCTATTAGCTGAGCCATAACAGCTCCCATTGTCCTCTCTGAGCCTGAGTTTTCTCATAGGCCACATACTAGGGTTGGACGAGGCATGCTCGAAGACTCTGTTTAGTTCAGAAAGTTCTATTCTTAATAGAAAGACTTTTCACTGAATCAAGAAGAGAATGATCATGTAGAAATACTTACACAATAACCCCAAAATAACCAGGGCAATAAAAATGTGGACCAGAAGGGTGGAGATGAATCGGAAAGTGAACATCATGGCCAGAGACAAGGCTGAAAAACAAAACGAATAAACCCCCAAATAGCAAAGAATGTAAGGGCGAGGTTGAAGCTTATCAATCTCCAAGTCCTTTGGGATATCTACCAAACATCAAACCCAAGACAACTTATATCCAGGCCCTCTCTGAAACATGTGCGTGAAGCCGCTAGAGTAAACCAGACCAGTTTCTAACAGTGATTTCTGTAAAGGAGAGCGAGAGCGAGAGAGAGAGAGAAATGAGAATTATTCCTATGTACTAAAATCTTTTACAACTCCAAATGACCATTTTAAAAAAGTTGTCACACTTCACTCTTTCATCCTCACACTGGGCTTATGTCAACTTCTAACTGTAAATTTTCTCAGATATTTGCATTAAATGTGAAATGTTCACAATTCACTGTCACCGAGTCTGTTCTGACTCACCACACCCCTATAGACAGACTAGAACTGCCTGGTGGTTCTGAGACTAACTCTTCACGGTGTAGAAAACCTCATTGCTCCTTGGGAGGACCTGGTGGTTTCGAACTGCTGAGCTTCAGGATCGCAGCCGGGTGGCGCAATGGTAAAGCAATCGGCAGCTCATTGAAAGCTTAGTGGTTTGCACCCCTTAGCTTCGTGGAAGAAAAGACCTGGTGACTGACTTCCACAAAGGTTTTGGTCTGGGAAGCCCCCCGAGGCAGTTCTACTCCGTTCAACAGGGTCGTTGTGAGTTGGAATTCCCTGCAGCATGCAGGACACAGTGCTGGTGAGGCTTTATGGATAAGGATAAGCACAGTGCTTGGTGCACGAGAAGTGCTCGGTAAATGGTAGTTGTTCACACCCTCTCGAATCCCATACATACTGTTAATATGAGTGCAAACGTCATGTCCTGGTGAGGACATTAGGTCACCCTATGGTACGGCAGAATGAGCCTCTAGATTTTGGTATGATGTGGTCACCACACCAGTATCTGGAAGTCAAAGCATCCTATTTGAGTCACCTGAAGTCCTTCCCAGCGGAAGTAGGAAGTCTGGAAGTCACATAATGTGCACAGTAGAGTATCCCCAAGCCCTCAGGAACTAGTAACCTTTTTGGCAATGAAATTATGGAAAGCTCAATTTGTAAACTGGCAAAAGTGTGTTAATGAATGAGCAAGAGTTCCACCGGTCAATAGGTCAGGAGGCGGCCACTGGAGAAGGGGATTATGAAAGGCCATTACTTTTGCCTTTGCTCAAAGAGAAGGTCTGATCTTAATGGGACGCATCAATCTGAACACAGAAGCTGAAAAGCCAAAGGACCAGCAGTTGGTAGCTGCATCCAGAAAGGCCCAGAGGAGGCATGTCTGGGCTCAGATTCAGGCTGCCCCATACCACAAAGCAGGCACGTCCCTTTGAAGAGGGGTGGCGTCAGGCTATTGCGCGTGAGAGGCACACAGCTCCTCTAGCTCACCAAGCAGTCTGCTGACTGGACTCATAGTTTGCAGGAAGAGAGCCCACTCGTCAGAAAACAGACAGTTCAGGTCGCGCTGGCGAGTCTACTTCCCATTTCCAGATGGCAGTGACCTTTACACAGCCATCCCTTGTGTCCACAGAGGACCAGATGCTGGGGCGTGGCCACCATAGGAAGAAGGCAAGGCCCGCCCACCATGGAGCGCTCTGCAGAGAACAAGCTAGGCCTCTCCTACCCCCCTGCCGGCACCAACCGGAATCTGACATCCTTGGGAAAACATATGCAAAATAAATATGAAGTGCAGCCTTCTACTCAAGTCACAAGGTTACTCTTCAATGTGAAACGTGCATGCACATGCTAGGAGCTTTGGCACTCCACAGTTACCGAAGTAAAATGAACGGAACATTACCTAGTGCGAGGACACACAAGCCCAGGACTGTGTTTCTTCCTGACATGATTCCACTTAGAATCCGATGCAGGGTGTCAACGTCATTGATCAAAACAGACGCAAATAGGGAATAGCATTCAGGCGTTTGAGGGATGCATCGGTTAAACAAGGGGAAAGACTTGCTGAAAAGAAAAGAATAGACGGCAAAGATATTTGCTTACATTTCTTCACAACCAAGACAGCATACGATCTGTGCTAGTCAAAGGGATTTAGCCCCATCCTGTTCATAGCCTAGCAAGCCTGGGAACTACCCTCGTCCAGCTAACTCGCCCCATGGCCAATTAAAAAACAAAACAAACCTAAATCACACAGTGCTGTTGGGTCAATTGCAACTCATAGGCCCCCCCATCCTCCCCGCTCTTCCCCCACAGGACAGCGTGGCCCTGCCTGGTGGCACGTCCTCCTCATGGAAGCAGACTGCCGCATCTTTCTCCAAGGGTGTGGCTGTTGAGTCTGGACTTTGAACTTCGCAGTTAGCAGTTGAACCTTAACCACTGCCCTGCCAGGGCTGCTCTGGAGACCAATAGACACCAAAAAGCTAAACTTAGGGTGTGATAAACTTCACTCTCATGTCTTGGTCCTTCCCAGACACTTACTAACAGCAACATGAAAATTATACTTCCAAAAAAAGACACACACACACTACACGTCCTTACGGAAGTTTTAGGACTTGGCTGAAATCAGCCAGAACCTGTATCTATGATAAATACATGCTGTTTCCACATTGTATCCTCTTCTCCTCCTCCTCCCCCCACTCACTGCCATCCGTGCCCACTCCTCGTGACCCTACATGACAGGGGGAAACTGGCTCTGAGAGTTTCCGAGATGGTAACTCTTTACGGGAGTAGAAAGGCCTCTCTCCCAAGGAGCAGGTGGCAATTTCTAACTCCTGACCTTGCAGTGAGCAGACTGATGTGCAGCCCCGTCGCCCCCAGGGCTCCTTGTTTCCTCTCAAGAAGGCCTCTCAGGCTGCTGCGTGAGAGCAGAGATCACGCGTCATGAGTGTGTGGACGAAGCTGGGTTAAAGGAGCCCTGGCGGTGGTGTGGGCTGGATGTCGGGCTGCTAACAGCAAGGTCATCGGTTCAAACCCACCTGCCCTCAGAGAGATGAGGCTGTCAGCTCCCATAAATCGCCACACTCTTGGGAACTCTATGCAGCAGTTTGACTCTGCCCTAGCGGGTCGCTGTGAGTCGGAAGTGGCTCCATGGCAGTGGGTTGGCTTGGTTTTTCCTAACGGGAGGCAAGGGAGCTCTTTCTGGCTTTCCTTTTTAACCCTGTACTGCTGCTGCCAACTCATGCTAACTCCCAGGGTGCTGGCAGAAGCAGACAGCCGCATCATTCTCCCTCGGAGCCACTGCTGGGTTTGCACGCTGACCATTTGGCTGGCAGCTGAGCGCTTTAACCGTCGCGCCATCAAGGCGCCTTTTTTGTCTTAATGAATCTTAATGGGCTACAACTACCATCACAAGGCCCTGGTCTTTCTTTCCGACCCAGTAGAAATCCCCCCAGCCCTAGGCAGTCACCCACCCACCATGCATTTTGTGAAATGTATGAGGATGGAGGAAAGGAAAAGCCAAATGTAAACCTTGCATTGCTCAGTGGGGCTGAGCCTTCCTGAAATTCCCGGTGATCCTCAACATAGACCCTATGGAGAATCGTTCCCAGCAAGTCCCAAGATGACAGAAACAGTCAGTCCCCGGATCGCTGAATAGACATTCAGGAGCAGGGCAGTACACTCAGGGGGGTTTGTTCTGCTGAATTAAGGGGTTTGAAGGGGATCACGCAGTCACACGGTTCCAAGTGTGAAAGGTGCAATGCTATCAACAATGAGAGACTGCCCGTAAACCTGGCCAGGCATTCAAGAGACTTTTTTTTTTTCTTAGTATATGTGATGTAGCAGGAAATTTAAATGGAAGTTGCAGCTGAACCTTAAGGATAATAAAAATTATAATCTAAAATAAGATGCCAAACCTCACCATACAAGGCTCTCCTAAAGATAGTGGAGAAAATAATGTAAATGATGATTAAACCCTTCCCCCAAACAGAGTATAAAAAAGGCTGGGAGTTGCCCATTATGAAAAATAAACTTTAAATTGGGACTACTTGTAGGTTGAGAGAAAAACTTCCAAGCTATTACAGAGTTCCTGCATTCCCCTCACTAAACCCAAAACCAAATTAGTGGTCATCAAGTAAATTCTGACGCAGGATGACCCTCTGTGGGTCAGAGTAGAACTGGGCTTTATAGGGTGTCCAAGGGATGATGAGTTTCGGAAGTAGATCTCTAGGCCCTGTGTGAAAGGTGCCTTTGAATTAGACTTACTTTCCAGCCTTGTGGCTGGCAGCCAAGTGTGCCAATTGCCTCGCCAGCCAGTGCGTCCCGCCTTCACTTAGCTTCCCTGATAAACGTCTTACACAGCCACCACACATTTATGAAGACCCAGACGTAGCCGTACGGTGAGGAGTCACGATGCCTATCACCAGACTGAAGATTCAAATGTGTGGTTCCTGAACGGAAAGAGTCTTTTCCGATTGAGAGTGACTGAGTAAATGACTGCCTCAAAGAGTGGGGACTGCTCATGTTTTCCTGTGGGCGCAGAGGAACGCGAGTCAAACTAAAGACAAACATAAAGGGTCAAACATAAAGTTGCCTTCCGACTACATCCTGTAGGCTGTGCTTGTTGGATGTGGCGATTACATGAGCAAATGCACGCATACATATACTTTATGTATATCAGTAAGAGTACACAATCACACGTATATTTCCCCACAATGTCGTACACCACACGTATCGTTCTGTAGCTTGCTTTTTTTCATTTAGTGCAGTGGTTCCCAACCCGTTAATGCAATTCCTCACGTTGTGGTGACCCCACAACCATAAAATTATTTTCGTTGTTACTTCATTGCTGTCATTTTGCTACAGTTATGAATCGGGCGACCCCTGTGAAAGGGTCGTTCGACCCTTAAAGGGGTTGCAACCCACAGGTTGAGAACTGCTGAGTTAGTGTATCTTGTATCTCCGTTCCCATCCGAACAGAAGGGATTCCTCTTAATTTATTAGGGGAAAATTGACATACAGCTCTTCACAAAAGGAAGGGGTTCATGTGCCCGAGGTGAAACGGAATTCCGTTTAAGCAGCTACTGGGCTGGCGCACAAAGCACAGGGCAGCAGCAAACCTACCCAAACCAGAGGAGCTGGGAAAGGGAACTCGGCCCATGGAAGCGGCGGTGAGGTTCGTGCCAAATTCTGACGCAACCTGCCTGCGACGGCCACTGGGCACAGAGTCCGAGAAATGCTCTAAGACTCAGGACGTCAACTTAGTGAAATGCTAATCGACACAAGTGAGGCTTTGCTATTTTTAAGGAACCCCAACTAGAGTTACAGCAAATGATGTACCACAGTTTAGTTCTTGACAATTATTTCTTTTCAATGCAGTGAATGATCCTACACCCAAGTATCCATGTAGATTAAATTTCTAGAGGTGACCTGCATACACAAAAGGCGCTTCCATTCATAATAGGTAAATATTGCTGACATGCAGGAAAGTGCCTGTCCCTCCCCCCTACGCCCTGGTCGCCTGTCCCTCCTCCCTACGCCCTGGTCAATACAGTGTGTTTGCACACCTCTCCACAGTGTTGGTCAGGTAGCTGCACATGCCACCGTTTCAACCAGGATTTCCACTCCCACGAGGGGAGGGCAGTCTATTCTGTATTATAAATCAGGGAAATCAGTCTCTTTCTCTCCCCCCATGCCCCAATTAATGTTCTCAACGTTTAAGTCATAGTTAGAAGTTTTCTTCCTACTCCCTACAATTTCTAAAAGGCTTCTTCAATAGATTTTTCTAGCACTTCATGGTTTCACATGCTACATTAAAATCCTTAATCTACAAAAGGCTTGGGGTTGGTACAGTCCCCCCACCCCGCCCAATCTACTCAGTTGTCCAAAACCATTTGTTAACTCTTCTCTCTTTTTGTCATTGATTGAGAAGCCGGTTTTTATCACACACTAAATTCTTGTAAGTCTTTGGATCCATTCCTCTGTTATCTTTTATCTTCTATTGATCCATCTGAGAATAAATTAGGACCACAGTATCTTGATTATTAAAGCTTTATAATTTATGTTAAGGATCCTTGGTGGCAGGCTGGTTTAGTACTTAACTGCTAGCCCGATGGCTGGTGGTGTGAACGGAAGGAGAAGGACATGGCAGCCTGTTTATGTAAAGACTCCAAGCCTTGGACGAGCGATGGAACAGTCTGACTCCATCCTGTAGAGGTAGTATTAGGAGGAATAGGCTGGACAGCATACAAAAATAACAATATAATCCATTTTAACAACCCGAAGGGCTGGTTCCCTTCATGGCTGACTTTTTATTTATTATTTTTAATAATTTTGTGGGGTCTCTTATAGCGCTTCTAACAACCTGTACATCAATTGTATCAAGCATATTTGTACATAGGCTACCATCATCATTTTCTAGACATTACTTTCTATTTGGGTCCTTGGTATCAGCTCCTCTTTTATCGCTCTCTCCCTATCCCCACCCCCATGACCCCTTAATAAATCATAAATTATTATTGTTTTCATATCTTACACCGACCGCCATCTCCCTTCCCAGTTTCTGTTGTTCATCCTCCTGGAGGGGGTTCGTGTGTTACTATTTGTCAACCATCACAATCGGTTCCCGCTTCCCCCCCTCTTCTCCTCACCTTCCCCCTACCCTTCTGGTATTGCTACTCCCATTCCTGTCCCTGGATTCCATGTGCCGGGGGCTCATCAGTCTTAGCTGTACCTATGCACATGCTCCAGTCTAGCTTGCAGTGAAAGTCAGGACTGGGGTCATGATAGTGGGGGGTGAGGAAGCCTCAACGAACTAGAGGAATATTGTGTGCTTCATTGGTGCTTTACTGCACCCCGATTGGCTCATCCCTTCCCTGTGACCCCTCTGTGAGGGGATGTCCCATTGTTGACAGGTGGGTTTTGGGTCTCTGTCTTGACCCCGCTCCTTCTCAACAATATGGTTTTTCATTTGTTTGTTTGTTTTGGGTCTTCTGATGTGTATTACTGATCTGTCAACACCTCATGATCACATAGGCTGGTGTGCTTCTTTGATGTGGCCTTGTGGCTTTTCCGCTAGATGGTCGATTGTTTACCTTCAAGCCTTTAAGAACCCAGATGCTTTATCTTCTGATAGTCAGGCACCATCAGCTTTCTTCACCACCTTTGCTTATGCACCCATTTTGTCTTCAGTGATTGGGCCAGGAGGGTGAGCATCACAGAATGCCAGTTTGTTAGAATAAAGAGTTCTTACATTGAGGGAGGGCATGAGCAGAGGCCCATAGACTGTCCGCTACCTCAGTATATTGCCATATTAATATATGTACATACCAATACCTCTATTATTATAGATTAATGTATTTATATATGTGCATACCTATGTTTATACCTCGATCCATAGCTTTGCTTCCTGCATGGCTCCTTTGTTTCCTTTTACCTTCCTCCTTCCCCACCATCACACTCACCCTACTTCTTTCTGCCTCTTAGAAATTCCTCTCAGCTAGATTGCTGTTGCCCCAACACCCCCCAGGATCTCTATGTCCTCGTTGTTGTTGATTTTAATCCCATAGTTGTTCCCCTGTCTATGGTGTTGTTTGCTCACTGCTCCCATCCCCCACCTACTTCTCCCCAACTTGCTTCCCATGCCTATCTATCTTATATAAGCAGGCAACCCAGCAATAACAGAGACTGCACAAAAAGCAAACAAAAGATGGAAAAAAAGACAAAGAAAGAAAGAAAATCATACATAATTCTAGGTCTGGCTGCTGATCTTTATGACTGTCTCCCCACTGGTCCTGAGGAAATTCTGGGCACTGCCCCTTCTAAACTGAAGTCTATTTGTGTGACTCTTCAGGGGCTTTGTGGCTTGGCTTTGCTCCTGTTGCTGATCTGCCGTCTGTCCCAGTATTGTCCTCTGTCGCAGTGTGATCCAGTGAGGGGACATCATGTCTCGAGCTGCTGTTGACCCTACAGTCCATGGCTGATTTTTAAAAATGCCCTTAGCGATCAGGTATAAGGCATCATCAGAACAAAAAATCTTACCATAGTGAATGAGGGGGGGAGTGCGGAGTGGAGACCCAAAGCCCATTTGTAGGCCACTGGAGACCCCCTTGCAGAGGGGTCTCGGGGAGGAGATGAGCCAGTCAGGGTGCGATGTAACAACGATGAGAAATACAACTCTCCTCTAGTTCCTAAATGTTTCCTCCCCGCTCCCACTACCATGACTCGAATTCGACCTTGCAAGTCTGGCTAGACCAGAGGATGTAAACTGGTACAGATAGGAACTGAAAATACAGGGAATCCAGGGCGGATGAGCCCTACAGGACCAGTGGTGTGAGTGGCAAAACAGGGAGGGTAGAGGGAGAGTGGGTAGGAAAGAGGGAACCGATTCCAAAGAACTATATGTGACCTCCTCCCTGGGGGATGGGCAACAGAAAAGTGGGTGAAGGGAGATGTCGGACAGGGCAAGATATGACAAAATACCCACTTATAAACTATCAGGGGCTCATGAGGGAGGGGGGAGCGGGGAGGGAGGGGAAAAATGAGGACCTAATGCCGGGGGTTTAAGTGGAGAGAAAATGTTTTGCGAATGATGTACAAATGCGCTTTACACAATTGATGTGTATATGGATTGTGATAAGAGTTGTATGAGCCCCTAATAAAATTATTTTTAAAAAAATGCCCTTAGGTGTTCTTTTTTCTCTCATAAACTTTTCAACCCACTTGCCTAGTGATTCCAAAGTCCTATGATTATTTTATTTGCACACTTGGTAAACTTGTGGATGAACTTGGAGAGAAGCGGGATCTTGGTAACATTGAGTTGTACTATCAAGAACACAGTATGCTTGTCCTCTTCTTTATACCTCACGGACACACTAAAGCTTTCTTCCTATGGTCTTGGCAAATTCCTCCATACATTTATTTCTGGGCATTTTTGTGTTTTCATATTTGTTTTCTCATGTTGTGCTAAAAGGAGGTTTTAAAAAGATTTAAGTCCTAAAGTCCTATATGTTTCAGTACGTTGGTCTTGTCCCCTGTGTGTGAGCTCTCATATTGTTTGGACAAGTTTGTCCCGTTTATTGCCTTGGGGCTCCAGGGGCACAATCAGATGCTTTGCAAAGAGCAGTAGCTTTACCCCCTGCTTTCCACCGTTCAGACCTAGTTGCTCTTTCTTTTCCATGGCTAAACAGGTTTCTAAGCACAATAAATGCGAGTTGTTTTGAAAGCAGTGTTTTCCAAATGTTCCTTTAGGGTTTAAAAGGAATAAAACCAGATCTAGATTTAATGCCACTGTATTTGTTTTTCCCCAAATCCAATTCTCTGTCAGACCTTCATCTTTCCAACATCGATTTGTCAACTACTGTCTTTCTTTTAGGCAATGCGATCACCAGGTGACGGTACAGAAGGACCCATCAGCCTTGCAGGGCTGGGGAGCCCCTGCTGCGTGGCTGTGCGGCGTGGCTGATCGGCTCTGCACGGGCTCTTTCATTAGCTGAGTCTTTAAGCCACAGGTGTGTTTTCTTTCCCATTTCGGCTTCTTCACCCGTCAGCAGAGCCACTTAAGCTCGCAGGAAGTGGTTAGCGAGCTGACTATCTGCTTCTTGTTGTTTGCTGCTATTACGTTGGCCTCCGACTCCTGGGGAGGAACTGGACACTCCCTGACCTGCACCTTCTCCATGATCAGCTGCAGACGGAACACTCAGAGCTTTCGTTTTAGTGGCTGGGTTTTGTAAACAGATCACCAGGCCTTTCTGAATGGTCCATCTTTGTCACTGTGCTCCTGGGAAACCTGTCCAGTATCAGCCGCATGCTACCCTCTGCTGACAGAGCGTCGTAGCTGAGCGTGTGTTGCCTGGTCTGGGAATTGAACCCGGGAGTCTGGTATGAAAGATGGGAATCATATCTGCCCCATGACTGTAGATTTAGATTACCCTGTGTGGGGAATTCATCCGAGCCAACAAACAATACCATGGCATCTGTGGACTCTTCTGTGTGAGGTCAGAACGAGAATTGTCTTCAAAAGACAACAGTACACTGCACGCCAAAGGGCAAGCACCCATTGTCTGCTCTCTACAACAGCACTGTTTCACTTAAAAGCTCAGTCCTAGGTCCACAAACCTTTCTGACACTCAGGCTTTGCTCGAAAAGGGTATGTTTATACCTCACATGAGCAACAGAGGAAGCAGAAACAATGGGCTTAGTGAACAAGAGGTATTTTAAAAATGTTCTTTGGCCTATAGTCACACTTCTCATATTCTTTGAGTATTTTATTTTGGGCACCATTTATCCATGATCAATATGATAACTTCTGCCTTCGTCAAACACTTGCTTGTGTAGGAAATGGAACTGGAGGCCCCCAGGCTGTTTCTATCCCCCTGACTCAGTCCCTGAAAGGCCAGTCAATCAACTGTTTTGTCTTCAGTGGAAAGCTAGTGTTGGAAAGGACTGCATTGATGGGAGAAGGGACAGGGGTTATGGAAAAGGTGGTGACCCTAGGGATCACGGTTGAGACATCCCCCTGCCACCTCTCCTCTTCAGTGGTAGGCTAAGGAGGCCCAAAAGAAACAGACAGAGGAAGTCCCGCCTGGACTATTTTGGATTATAGAAACAAATGTGTGCAGATGCTTTGGGGTTTGAATGGCAATTCTTCGACTTGCTGGTTTGATGACCTCAGCCTCTTTCTGCCTCAGTTTTCCCAGCTGTAAAATCAGCCTGAAAATAATGCCTACAGGTTTTATATACAGGGTTTTAGAACCGCCAACCAATGAACACTTGTCAACTGCTGAGAACAGTGGTTGGCATGTATCAAAAGCTCATTAAGTGTTGATGATTATCACCAGAAGCATCAAGATACAGGCTTCCCCTGGGGTTACAGTAAGAGGAGCATTTACAGTAAGAGGAGAATTTATCCAACCCTGGTTAAATTACACTCTTAAAAATTCTATTCTCTTTAGTTCCTTCTTTAGGTAGAGTTACAAACAGTGTTCCTTAAAAAATAAAATCCTCCTTCTAAGTGCTAAATTATCCTGCAACCGATTAAAGCTTACTACTTTTTCATCTGGGGCCCAGCTAAGTTTCACTGGGGCATGTTTATAATGTCTGAATATAACCAGAACTTAAAACTAGAATGAGTATCCTCCTCTGCAAACAACACTCTTCCTTGAGTTGCTTAAAACATGAAATAGTTCATATTTTGTAAAAGAACCCACAGGATGAGTAACTATATCCTGCCTCCCAGTCAGCTAAACTTACTTGTCTTTTTTTTAAGTGCCCATTAGATCAACCGTTTTCTGGATGCCTTTGCCACCTGGCAGAAGATGATGAAATGAATTATTTTTTTAAGTGTAACAGAATAGGAACTGTTAGTGGGAATCATATACGAAGGGGAAGTCTCGTTGAGCAAGACCTCTTTTTCCATTGTACATACCCAAGTGTGGATGAAGCTAAGTGTGGTGAGGTTGTGCGGTCATATACAGTAAAACTAGTCAAAGCCAGAACCGATCAGTGACGGAGAAGCTAAATCTTATCCATTAAAAGGAGCAACAGAGACAGAAAGCTCTTGAGATCCAGAAACACAAGGCAGCCCCGTGGAATTCTGGCTCATACAGGTTTCCACTGGAGCATCTGATACACACTGTGCTGGAGGACTGCACAATGCCTTGTTTTATTTAAATCACTTCACTTTCTCTGCGCTCGCACAGAGGTCTCATTCACTGAAAATATACTTTTTTTCAGAAGAATGGCAATGCCCGCCAAATCCAATCACTCTTTCAGTACACCCAGGCATCCTAAAGGTGGCAATGAATATTCATTGAATTTTACCCTTTAACTTACTCAAAAGAGTCCTGGTGGTACAGTGCTTAGCTACTAACTGTAAGTTTGGTGGTTCAAATCCACCTGCCTCTCAGGAAAAAAGGCCTAGCGATCGGCTCCTGTACAGGTGACGGGAGTTCTGCTCTGTGCAGTAGGGTCTCTATGCGCTGGATTCAACTTGCACAACAGACCCTCTCAAGGGTGCATATATGAGCCTGTCTGCCATGACAATGAAATCACTGCTTCATCACTATGATTCTATTCTGCAAATAGTTATAAGGTGTCTACCGCGTGCTTCAGATTATTTGCTCAGCATACAGTGTAAGTATGGTGAAAGGCTACAACACCAAGTCCATCTTCCTTGATTTTGAACTCCACAGCACCCCCTCGTTCTGTTCCAATGACCGCCTCTTGGCCTGTGTATGTCGTTTCCTCATGAACACAGTTAAGAGTTCTGGAATTCCAACGCTTTCTACAATTTGTTAAGATTATTGACACAACTGAATATGTTGACTTAGTCGGTGAAAGACAGCCAAGATCAGCTGATGTCAGCAATGTTATCCCTTAGCCCATATCTTCCTCCGAATCTGGCTTGTATTTTTGGCAGCTCTGCTACAATGTTTTTGGATTATCTTTAGCAAAATTGTACTTGCGTATATTGTTATGAATGATAGTATTCCAACAATTTCTGCGTTTTGGTGGATTCGCTTTCCTTGGGTGCAAAGATGTATCTCTTCGAGTTGGTTGAGCAGGTAGCTGTCTTCCAAATGTTTGGGCAGAGATCCGTGAGTGTTTCCAGCAGTTTGTTCCTTTGTTGAAACATCTCAATTGGTAGTCCATCAATCCTGGGAGCCTTGCTTTTTGTTAATGCCTTCAGTGCACCTTTGACTTCTTACTTCAATTATTGATCACTATTCTATCTCCTGAAACCATTGAATGTTGACCAATATTGTTTGCATGGTGACTGGGCATTTTGACCATCTTTTAAAAATGCCCCTTCTATCTTCTTTTGATGCTTCATGTGCTATTTAATATTTTACCCAAGGAATTCTTTGATATTGCAAAAGGATAGTTAAATTCCCTTCCCCTGATTCTCCATCCCATTCCCATGTAGTCTGAGGGTCTATCATGCATCTACTACGCAGCTCCATGATTGCAGAATTGTGTATACAGATAGCAACACACATGTCGGCTGACTTCCACTCTTGCACTCCTCCGTGTCCTCCTGGCTCTGACATGTTTTGCTGACCTCCCTCTTATTGTACATTACTCTCCCCTCCAACTATGTTAATACCTCTCTGTCCTCTAGTCCCCACCATTTGTTGTACTGTGGTGGCTGTGATGCTGGAAGCTGTCATTGGTATTTCAAATACCTAAAATGAACAGGTTCCAGTGGAACTTTCAGACTAAGAACAGACGATGAAGAAGGACCAGGCTGTGCCCTTCAGAGGAATGAGCCACTGAGAGTCCTGTAGATAGCATGGAAACATTGCCAGCTACTGAAAACCTCATGAATAGAAGCAAAATATTGTCAGAGATCATGCCAGAAGATGAGCCCCTCAGGTCTGAAGGAGCACAAAATATGGCTGGGGAAGAGTTGCCTTTTCAAAGTAGAGTGGACCACAAGGACTTAGATGGAGGAAAACCTTCAGGGCTAGAGCCTTTGGGACTTTCATTTGCTGATGAGGCATGACTCAAAATGGGAAGAAACAGGTGCAAGCAACCACTGACCATTGCAACTTGGAATGAACAAAGTATGAATCTAGGAAAATTGAAAGTGGTCAAAAATGAGATGCAACACATAAAGATGGATATTTTCGGTGATAGTGAGCTGAGATGGACTGGTATTGGCCATTTTGAACCAGAAAACCATATGGTTTACGATGCTGGGAATGACAGAATTATGAAGAATGGCATTGCTTTCATTATCAACACCCCCCCTCAAATTGTCAAGATCTATCTTGAAGTACAATGCCATCTGTAATACGATAATGTCTATTCAAATGTAAGGAAATCTAATCCCAACAACTATTATTAAAACTGATGCACCACCAACAAACCCTAGTGATGAAGAAATTGAAGACTTCTACCAGTATTCAGTCTGAAATTGGTGAAATGTGCAATCAAAATATTTGGTAATCGTGGCAACTGGAATGCAAAAATTGGAAACGAAGAAGAAACGTGTCTTGGTTGCAGAACTGAAGCTGGAGTTCAAATAATAGAATTTTGCAAGACCAATGACTTCATCACAAATACCTTCTTCAACAACACAAAAGGGATTTCTTCATCTTTGGAAAGAGACAATGGAGAAGCTCAATATCAGCAGCTAAAATGAGGCCAGGGCCTGATCTGTGGAACAGATCATCAATTGCTCATATATAAGTTCAGGTTGCTCATATGTAAGCTCATATGAAAATTCAAACAATTCCAGGAGAGTCAAAATATGACCCTGAGTCTATCCCCCGTTTCAAGAGCATCTCAAAAACATATCTGATGTGTTAAACACCAATAAGGGAAGACCTAATGAGCTGTGGATGACATCAAGAACACCATTCATCAAGAAAGCAAAAGGTCATCGAAAATTCAGGAAAAACAAAAGATCAAAGTGGATGTCAGAAGAGGCTCTGAAACTTGCCCTTAATTGTAGAGTAGCTAAGGCAAATGGAAGACAAGATGAAGTCAAAGAGCTAAACAGGAAATTGCAAAGAGCAGCTCAAGAAGACAAAGTAAAATATTATAATGAAATATGCAAAGACGTAACCTAAAGGGAACAACACACTCAGCATACCTTAAACTGAAAGAATTCAAGAAAAAATTCCGGCCTTGAGTTGCAATATGAAAGATCCTATGGGCAAAATATTGAATGATGCAGGAAGCATCAAAAGAATTTAGAAGAATACACAGAGTCACTACTCCAAAAAGAACTAGTCGACATTCAGCCATTTCAGGAGATAGTATATGAGCAAGAAAGCTGCACTGAAAGCATCAGCCAAAAATAAGGCTCTAGGAATTGATGGAATACCAATTAAAATGTTCCAATGGACTGGTGAAACAATGCAATCACTCACTTGTCTGTGCCAAGAAACGCAGAAGACAACCACTTGGCCAACTGACCAGAAGATATGGATACTTGTATCCATTCAAAGAAAGGTGACCCAACAGATGCTTAAATTATAGAAAAACATCATTAATGTCATGCAAGTAAACATTTTGCTGAAGATTATCCAACAGTGGTTATAAGCAGTACACTGACAGGGAACTGCCAGAGATCAGGCCGGATTCAGATGAGGACAAGGAACAAGGGATACAATTGCTGATGTCAGATGGATTTGGGCTGAAAGTAGAGAATACTAGAAAAATGTTTAGTTGTGCTTTATTGACTGTGCCATGGCATCCAACTGTGTGGATCATAAGAAACTATGGCTAGTCTTGAGGAAAATGGGAATTCCAGAACACATCATTATGCCCATGTAGAACCTGTGGGAACACAATAAAGGCATACTGCATGGTTTAAAATCAGGAAAGGTGTGCATCACAGTTGTATCCTCTCACCCTACTTAATCTACATGCTAAACAAATCGCCGGAGAAACTGGATTATACGAAGAAGAGTGCAGCATCGGGACTAGAGGAAGGCTGATTAATAGCCTGCGATATGCAGACGACAAAACTTTGCTTGCTAAAACTGAGTCTGACTCTAAGAACCTGCTGATGAAGATCAAGGATTTCAGCCTTTACTACGGATTACAACCCAATGTCAGAAGACCCAAATCCTCACAACTGGACCAATGGGTAACACCATGATAAATGGAGAACAGATTGAAGTCATCTAGGCTGTGTCTTGCTTGTACCCACAACCAGTGGTCATGGAAACAGCAGGAAGAGATCACAAGTCAAGGTTCACTAGGTCAATCTACTGCACAAGACCTCGTTAGAGTGTTGAAAACCAAGGATGTTCCTTTGAGGGCTGGGGTGTGCCGGACCCAAACCATGCTATTTCCAATCACCTCATATGCATGTGAAAGCTGTACATTGAAAAAGGAAGACCAGGGAAGAATCGAAGCATTTGAATTGTTATGCTGGAGAATCCTGAAGGTTCCATGGACCGCTAAAAGGACAAACTGATCTGTCTTGAAAGAAGTATGACCAGAGTGCTCCTTAAGGGGAAAGGCAGTGAGACTTTGTCTCACATACTTAGGACATGTGATCAGGAGGGCCGTTCCTGGAGAAAGACATCATGATAGGTAAAGCGGAGGGGCAGTGAGAAAGAGGAGGACCCTCAACAAGGTGGATTGACACCAAGATGGGCTGCAACAATGGGCTCAGGCATAAAAGCAACTGTGAGGGTGGCACAGGACTGGGCAGTGTCTCATTTTGTTTTAAAGAGGGTCACTATGGGTCGGAACCGACTTGATGGTACCTATCAGCAACAACAATATCCTCTAGACCAGTGTTTTCCAGAGTGGCCTACAATACTCCTCCCCAGTGGACTCTGTTACTATCCGGAGGGGCTGCAACAGCCCATACATGTACTTTATCCTGGGTGATAAGCTACACCACAAGTTTCTCATTGCTGGTGGGTACTGAGTAGTTTTATTTGTTTGTTTTTGAAAGGGGGACAGTTGGCTTAATACGTTTGAGAATCTATGCTTTAGTCAAGACTTTGCTCCTTTCCCCTCTTGCTCCTGGGAGTTTTGAAAGAATGGTTCTTTTAGTGGGAAATTAGCAAATCACAAAAGGGAATATAATTGTATGAGCCCACTCTCATAAAAAGTTATGATAAAGTTCATCCATTTCATGAGGCACTTCACAGAGGCGCCGTTATTCTTTAACGCTGCATGGTGTTCCATTGGTTGTCCATCTTTCCATTGTTGGGCAGTGAGCCTGTTCCATCATTTTCTTAGCATGCATAGTCCTGCAATGAACATGGGTGAATATATATTCATATAGTGGATCTTATTTCACTAGGGTGTATCCCAAACAGAGAGCCTAGTGCTCACTCCACAAAATAAATTTGGGAATATTCCATCTTTTCTATATTCTAGATTAGTTGAAGTAGAATTAGTGTCAGCTCTTCTCTGAGTGATTGATTTCTAGAAATGTGTCCATTTCTTCTTTGTTTTAAAATTTGTTAGAGTACAGTAATTCATAATATTGCTATTCTTTTTCTATTTTTTGGTTCTGTTGTGACATCGCTGATTTCATTCTTTATTCATGTTATTTTCATAATTTTCTTATCCTTTGTTGGGTTTGTCAACAGCTTATCAATTTACTCAATCTTTTCAAAGAACTTTTAGTCCATTAGATTCTGTCTATTGTTTTTCTGTTTTAGTGTCATTTATTTCTGCTCTAGTCTTATTTATTTCTTTTATCCAGGTGATGGTAGGCTTATTTTGCTGCTCTTTCTTTTCAATTGTTGAAGACGTTGGATTATGATGCTGATTTTTGGCTCTTCCTTCTTTTTTGCTATAAATTGCCCTCTGAGCACTGCTTTTGCTTTGTCCCAACTTGAAAACTTGTGTTTTCACCTTCAGTTGACTCAAGAACTTTTTTGTCTTCTATTATTTATCAGTCTTTAAGAAGGACATGTTATAGAACTTTCATGTTTTAGATCTTCCTATTATTGATTTCTAATTTGATATTAACATTGATATCTAACAATGTGACATGAGAAGACACATACTTTGCAGTATTCTGATGCTTCTAAATTCATTGAAGCCTGCTGTGGCCTAGCATATGGTTTAAATATGTTATCATCACTTGGTTTATATGGTTCAATTAATGGCCAATGTATGTCAAGCCAATCAGTGAGGATTTCTCTGTTGCCAAGGTACTAAGCAGGTTTCAGAGGAGCTTGTACATGAAACTAAGAAGAAGGACCTCATGATCTATTTCTCAAAATCAACCAGTGAAGACTATAATATGGCCCACAACAATCTGGTGTGTAATGGATCATGGGACTAGCGCTGGTCGGGACAGCATTTTGTTCTGTTGTACGTGGGTCACCATGAGTTTGGGGCTATCTTGCTATCAGCTAACAGCAACAGCAACGTGCCTGGTGGCCCACTACTTGATAGAGATGAATAAGATCCTTGGCAGAGTTTACTGAGTGTGCTCTTAATAAGGAGTGCGATGGCTCGTCCCTGGAAGAAGAGTTACGATGCCCATTGGCCTCACTCACTTAGATCTGTTCCAAGCCAACAGGACCAGGAGATAATTAAAAAATGGAAAGTAAACAATTTCTTCTTCAACCTGAAGAGTTTAAGAGCCCTGATGAGGTCGGAGTTAAGTGCTTGGCTGCTAACTGAGAGGCTGGGGCTTCAAACCTGCCCAGTGGGTGTGTGGGAGAAAGGACTGGTACTCTGCTTCCAGAAAGCTGATGGCCTAGAAAACCCGATGGGGCAGTTCCTCTGCCGTGGAGGGCAGCTATGAGTTGGAATCCACTCGATGGCACTAAACAACAACACACAATTGGAGTAGGAAAAATACACATGGGATATTTTTCACAATCACTCACTGGGCAATCATTCACATAGTATTTTTGCTAGCCCTCTTACTATCTGAAGACTACATATGTCATTCTTGTCGGTTGCGTTTTCTCCTTACTTAGCCTGGATACTGTTCCACTATCATTGCGTAGTTTGCAAATAGTCTCTCCTTGTTTCTCCCTGGTCTCCAGATTGGAATCTTTCTGCAGTGGGCAGAGGTTGTGGCTGGCATCCCTTATGCAGTCCCCACAATATTTAGAAGAGTAACGGACACACACCAAGAATCCATGAGCTTTTGTTGAACAAGAAGGAAAAGGCACGGACATTTTTACCTCGGAGGGACTGGTAGCCTGGGACACAGTGAGTCTGCACTTGGGTTCTGGAAGGAATTCAGGCTATAGACACAAAGGAAGGAACCTAGAAGCAGAAGACAGACAGGCTGGTTATCTTATGTCCATATTCCTAGTAGGGAAGGTAAGGATACCACACCCATTAGATAGGAAAAAAAACCCAGATGGAGAAAACAGGCCTATGGGTCACTGAAATGCAGAAAGAGTAGGTCAAGTTAGGTCCGCTCCTGTTATTCTCCCAAGCCCTAAACTCAGAACAACAAGTCATATGAGTAGTATTGGAGTGCATTGAAAATTCTTTGAAGGTGACTTGTTACATAATTTGATATTTTAAAAAACTCAGTCTTGCAAATAATTCTTTTAAAAAACAAACCCAATGACACACTACATCACAGGCACATAGATGTGCAGTGCTTTGCTAACATTTCTTCCACGCTGGTGTCATGTTGGGTTGCTAACCGCAAGGCCAGCCTCTCCATGGGAGAAAGACGAGGTTTTACAGTCTCGGAGTCCACAGAGGCAGTTCTACCCTGTCCTATAGGGTCACTCTGAGTTGGTTTGACTTGATGGCAGTTGCGTTTGGTTTTCTGGCTTTTCCTTTGCTTATTGAAGATTTATAAAATAAGCCTAAGAAGTGGGCCTGGAGCACAGTTATGTCAGTAACACAACAAATCAGTGAAAATACCTGTAGGGCCCAACATTTTACTGGCCAACATAAACCCAACCACCTGCTGTCGAGCCAGTTCTGATTCGTGATGGCTCCATGCATGTTACAGCGGAGCTGTGCTCTATAGGGCTTCCCCTGGTTGTCTTTCCAGAAGTAGACCGCTAGGCCTTTCTTCTGAGGTACCTCTGTGTGGACTCGAAGAGTCTACCTTTTGGGTGCACCACCCAAGGCCTCAAGGAATAATTGTACTTGTTGGCAATTTCCCCTGAAGCCAGTGAGGGCGTCTCTAGGTTTGGAAATGACCGTTGTGCACAGAGCACTCTGACGCTGCCCTTGGGTCCCAGATATTAATCAATATACAGCTCCGGTCTGCCTGTCGATGCTGTCTTCTCTGTGGAAAACCATGCCCAGCGTGAGGGGGAGCGCAGGCAAGGAGTAGCTAGTGATTTCCCAGCCAAGCCTGCATGGTCTGATGGCCTCTCCACACCAGAAGAGACACCCACCCGGACGGTCCTGTATTTCCAGGAGATGCATGATCAGGACAACCTCTCTCCTCCAGGTCCCCTCACGCAGCCCTGCTGCGTTTCCTACCCTCCCGGACAGACAGGAGCCAAGCCGGCCCCTCAGCACTCACCGCTGCTGTTGGCAAAGAGCCGGACCTCCTCTAGGGTGTCAAGCTGTTCTTCCGGACAGTTGGCTACGCAGAGGGCAATGGAGTTGAGCCTAGCATCTTTCACTTCCAGGTTGCAGGAATTCAGAAAGAATACATGTCTAGGAGGCAGATGAAACAGATGAAACAGCATTTTCCCTCCCTGGACTTACTGGAGGCCTTAGAAAACTGCACACATCCACAGGTGCTATGCAAGGTGGGAATGACCCCGGAAAACTTTTTATAATCTCCGACTTTGGAATAATTGATTCTGGGATTAGGCAGTTCAGGAGTCAATGTTACCCAAACTGTCCCTTCCCAAATTTAACGTTCTCTGGAAGGTAACTTTGAGGAGAGACTGAGGGGTGATGGGATGGGCCGGATTGCCCAAGGGCCACCAGAGCCATCGATGCCTGCCCTACTCCATGGAGCGAGCCCACAGAAAGCGTACTTGCAACCAACTCGTTGCTGTGTTGATTTCAACTTGGTGCGACCCCACATGTGTCACAGTGGACCGGTGCTTCATGGATTTCAGTGGCTGATTTCTCAGAAGCAAGTCACCAGGCCTTTCTCCTGCGGCACATCGAGGTGGACGCCAACTTCCAGCCTGTAGGTTAGCAGCTGACACTTTAACCAGGGACGCATATTTGCACCTGTGTTCAAACGGACTTGTCAGAACAGCAGGGCACAGGAATGTGGAAGGTGGACAGGGGGAGGCCTGGGCTGTGAACTAGGTGTGTCCTTCCTCCTCCCTGCAGGTATCTCACGAGACCCTTCCTGCCGCAGCTACCCAGCCATTGGGCAGGTGGGTCACGAGACTAGAACTGGTTGGCATTATCATTCCTGGGGAGCATGCTAACCCAGCCAAGTGCAGCTCTTGAACCCTTGGCCCACACCGATCCAGGTCACACACATCAGAGGAGAGCCATAGGAAGAGCCCTGCTGGGAGGGACCTTGGAAAAGGGTTCCAGAAGCTTCTTTCCCTTCCAAATTAGGATGGCAGGCAGAGCACAGAATTCCCGGGTCTAGGATAAATATATACTTTTTACTTCCCAGAAGGATGACTCTTAGAATTGCATTTTATATGCAGTCAGAAAAAAGAGCAAGGGTGGGCAACTCTGGGTCACCCCTTCCTCCTCCTGTCTTCTTCACAATCTGGAAGTGGAGGGGGGACTGTCTGGCATGCAGTCTGTGCCCCGAACACACAACGCCCTCTCCTGTAAGTGACAGCTACAGCACAGGCTCCAAGCTTACTTGGTCTTACCAGCCCTTTAAAAAGTTTCCTAGCACCCTCTTGGCAATGAAAAACCGCACCCTTCTGCCCATAGTCCAGGATAGAGCATAGTGGGGATCTGTTTTTGCAGCCCCTCTGCAGTGGTCCAGCGCCCCCAAGCGGGTGGTATCGCCCAATTTGGTAAACACTGACGTAGAAGAGTGCTGGTCAGAATTTGTTGACACCGAACTTACACCAAGACCTACTTGTCACACCTCCGAATATGTCTTCTAGCATCTATTTCGGATCATCAAGTCTCAAAATGATTGCAGGGCAGTCTCTAGCTTAGAAAGACCTGACCGGAGCCTTCTCTCTTCTCCAGAGGAATCCCATCTCCTCTTCCTCCTTTCTGTCTCTGGGTGGAGCTCCGTTCCCTGCGGCTGGAATGAGACTGCCGAGAGTGCAGGCTGGGCCTTCCAAGTTGGGATTCCCTCATTTCCATATCGAAGCAATGCTGTGAATCTTTGTAGGCCCATCAATACCACCAGGAGTCTGATTCATTTATGGACAAGAACGGTAAAAACCAACACTTATTACCCCTTAGCTCATGCAATGGCTCTGTGGACCATTAAAACAATTTGTGAGGAGCTAGTTCTGGGAGAAGGACATCATGCTGGGTAAAGTATCAGGGCACCGAAAAAGAGGAAGACCTTCGACAAGACGGGCAGAAGCTGTGGCTGCATCGACAGGCTCAGGCAGCGGAACCGTCGTGAGGATGGCGCAGGACAGGGCCGGGTTCACTCGTTAGTACCTGGGCTCGCCTCAATGGCACTTAACAACAGAAACAACTGCATGCATCATAGTCAGTTAACAGTATGAAAACCGGGTTCAGTGTGGGTAAGTACTTTGCCCAAGGTCACACAGCTGATAAGTAGCAGATCTTGAATCTGAACTTAAAGCAGCCTGGTTCAAATGAAGGCTGAGCATGATAGTGGGACAAGTCCTATGCAGCAGTTAGATCAGATCTGCCTGCCAGTGTCACTGCGTTGAGTTTCCTCTGGTATAAAGTGTGGTAGGGGGAAAGAAAGAAAAATATTGCAATATTTTCCATACCAACTGTAAGATTTCGATCTTTATGATAAACCATGTTTACCTAACTATAGTGCATTACTCTGTTTAGATGAGGTGGTTAATACCAACCATTTTCATTTTTATTGC
>NW_022104341.1:23981799-23987715 GCF_000313985.2 Echinops telfairi
GTTCAAGTAGAAAGCAAATGTTTTGAGAATGATGATGGCGACAAATGTACAAATGTGCTTGACACAATGTATGCATGTGTGGATTGTGATAAGAATTGTACGAGCCCCAATAAGATGATTTTTGAAAAAAAACCCAGCCTGGTTCTAAAAGCCATGCCCCTCCCAGCCACACAGCCTCCCTTTTAATGAGCTGCTCTGATAGAGCTTTGAATGGGAAAAGTGTTGCCAGGTTTAAATGAGAAATATACGCAAACTTTTGAAACCCAATAGGTTGGAGAACTTGCTGGAGCACTTACTTTTTTAGGGTCATGTCCTGCCCTGAAAGAGGAGCCCCTTCCACCGGGGAGTTCTTCTTGCCGCACACATTGCCAAAGCTGTCGTAGCCAAAGAGGAGTCTTCCGGTGGCCCCCGCCATCACCGAGTAGCCCATGATGAACATCTAGCAAGACCCAGGTGGCAGGTGAGCGTGCAGCAAAAGGCTCAAGGCACCAGCCTCCCTTCCCATCCCGCAGTGTCTTGGTCAAAATGGAATCTCCCAGCTTCCATGCGCTTCTCCCCTTCAAACTGAGGTCAACAGCTTAAATCATTTGGGATCCTGCTCATCTAATACTTCGTTTTAGTGTAACAGCTTAGGCAGAGAGAACATTGTCAAACCCTGAAATAGGTTCCTCCTCATTCCCCCATCTCTTGATGCTTCTTACTCTCTTCTTCAAGAGCCTGTCCTTCCCTCCCTCCATCTCTTCCCCTGCTCTTTCTCCTTGGCCAAACTCCACCAGGACCACTCCGGTTTTCTCTTGAAGTTCTTGGTTTATCTGAGTGCATCAAGACTATGCTGAATCTCTCCCCCCCACCCCCACCCACCGCATGTGTCTATTTTCCCATTTTCTTTTGTCTATTTTTAGGGGTCTTGGGCCCTCAGCAGGCAACTGATGTGTGTCAAAATACAATACCAACAACTATCTCTTAGAAGTCTGAAACTGCTGTTTGGAATTACTTGTTAAGAAATGCAAAATAAAGAATCTCAGGATCTATTTGAATTCAATTTCATAATGAATGTAGCTCAAACAATAATTCTGTTATTACACACTGACAGGTCTTGTGCTGGGATTGAACAAAATAGACTATCTTCCTGTAATATAGGAGCCTTTGTGGGGTAGGTGATTATGCATTGGGCTGCAAACGGTGAGATCTGCAGTTCTGAGCCACCAGCCCCTCTGCGTAGAAATGTTGGGCTCGCTACGGCTGTAAAGAGTTACAGTTTGGGAACCCCACGGGGACAGTTCCACTCTGTCTCACAGGGTCATTATGAGTTGGAGTCAACGTAATGGCAGTGAGTTCTTTCCTGTAATATAGCGTGTGTGAGTTCCCTAACACATAACATGTAGAATACGATTTATCATTTGGTGCTGACAGACTCATTCCAGGAGAGAAGATAGAGTACACTGTTCATTCACAGGTAGTACTGGTAGCTTGTATCCCCCAGTCACGTCATCCTCAATGTAGATTGACGTCGGCAAAATAGGTTTCAGACCTTCTGCATTCATTGCTAATTTAGTAGTCAAGATAATCAACATTCTTCGAGTGCCCAGTGTGTGGCGGGTACTCTGCTACTAGAGACACACAGGTGAGCACAACTTTGCCCCTGCCATGAGGAAACGTGACCCCAAAGGGAAAGACTTGTAACCTTTCCTGGTAAGGCAGGAAGGCCCCTACCCCAGAGGAAGACTCCACTCTCCCAGCCGCTCGGCAATGCAACTGACTGGTTAGATTCCTGCCTAAGTGGGTCCCCTTGGCTAGTGGACAGGAGCTCTCTCCCCCTCTTTAAAGGCTCTGGGTGTGGGTATGACTTTGAGTGGCCTGGCATGGCATGACCCAGGCTCAGCCCCCTCGTCTCTCTCTACGAGTGGCTAGTTAGAGAACGTGCGGTAGGATCCCAAGGCTGGGTTTGACCTGAGGAGGCGGGGCAAGGTCATGCTTCAGCTGAGCTCACCAGAGATCCAATCATGGAAGGGCAATTTTTCATTGGCCATCATGCTTTACACGCATACCACCTTTGGGAAGCTTGCGACTAGGGAAGAAGAGTTACTTGGAGGCGGGGGTAGATGTGGCTAGTCCTGACTCCCTGCAGGTAGAGTGCTACTTGACTCCATGAAGACTCTGCGGCGATTCCAAGCACACCGTCGCAGCCCCATCGGCTAGGTGAAGCAGTACAGCCCAGAGGGTAGGCTACCAAAGAGCTCCCGTTCAAGATGCCTGGAGAGAGCGGAGAGGCCGAGTGTCTACAGGAAAACAGCCATGAGCAAGGGGGGAGGAATGGGGCACTGGCGAGGGAAGGAGGGGCAGAGGGCTCCAGATGTGGAGACGTTGTCGCATGTCCTAGGGACATAACCAAAGACAGGTGTGCTGTTGGCTTCTATTCCCGTGATCCGTGAGAGTCTTGGAAACCCGTCGGACAGTTCTACCCTGTCCTCTAGGGTCACTATGCGTGGCATCCGATTCGGCGGCAGAGAGCCTGGCTTTGGGGGTTTTCTCTGTCTGCAAGCCAGGCCCTCTTCACAAATGCCCTTTGTTCAGCTGACTCAGGGAGGGGCCATCAGTCAGAATCCTCTCCAGCCTGTCCGTTCAGATTTCGCTCCTCTCTCGTCACTGGTCAGCACATCATGAGACCCAGAAGCAGAACGCAGACGCAGTGGAAACGCTCCTTACTCCGTGTGCGAATCCTCAGTTAGAGAAGGTTGCCGCAAACACGACAACCGGGAGGAGCGGCTCTAATGTCTCAGGTCAGAACACAGCGAAGCCAACAGGGACCGAATGAAACCTGCAGGTTTCTCTTGCAAACGAAACGTCATCTTAGAGCAGTTTTCAGCTCTGTCCCACTTCAGAAGTTTTCAGGTGGTGCTGGGACCTTTCTCAGCCATGGGGAGGCTTGCAGAGCTGGGCAGTGCGAGGGGAGACCACGAAAGAAAAGGAAGCGACTGGAGGCCAGGCAGGAGAGCTGATCCCCTGGATTTACCAAGCAGTTGACCCAAGTGAACACACAAACTACCCTACGTGCACAAAGGTGCAGACAGATAAATGTAGAATGGACCATAACCCGCTGCCACGGAGTCATTTCTGACTCACACCAAGCCCACGTAGGGGTCCCGGAGCTATACATCTTTAGGGGTGCAGATACTGTCTCATCTTTCTTGCGCAGAGTAGCTGGTGGATTTGAACTGCTATCTGACAGGGTCACCAAGGCTCCTTAGCATTAATTCCATCTTCCATAAACTTTTTGGAGCCCCTTCTATACAGAATAAACCAACTAAGCTCACTGCTATGGAGCTGATGCTGATTCATAATGACCCTACAGGGCAGAGCAGAGGGTCCCTGTGGATTTCTGAGCCTGTGAATCTTTGTGGGAGTTGAAAGCCCCATTATTCTTCTGTCTAGCATACCAAACGCAAACCAAACTCACTGCCATCGGGTCGATGCCGACTCACAGCGATCCTTTCGGGTGGGGTTGAACTGCCCCTGTGAGCTTTGGAGACTATAACTCTTATGGGAGTAGAACACCCCATCTTTCTCCCTCGGGGTGGGTTTCAAACGGATGACCTTTTGGTTAGCAGCCCAACATGTAACCACTATGGTACCATAGTGGGCGCCTGCTGTATACAATAGTCAGATCAAGAGGACAACAGTACGGTGGTCCCAGGAGCTGAGAGTAGGCTGGGGTGTTGCCGGAGAGGAGTGGAGTTCTAAAACAATAAAAACACAGACCACCTGCGGGGAAGTTCAGCATAAGTGGGCGCAGGGAGGGCACCTCTCTCAGCTCCCAGATAAGAGCTTCAAGGCCACTGTGTAAAGGCCACGGAGCAGTCTGCTATGGCTTTAAGGCCCAGCCTTCCACTGCGCCTGCAGAAAAGTCTGCCTGAAACCAGTCGGTAAAGTCAACAAGTGAACAAAGCCCTTTCTTAGCATGAGAGAAGAACAAACATAATATGGCTTACTCAAATATATATTTTTTCAACAAAGGTAATTACTGCTGGGTGGTTATGACTGGGCTTTAGAAATTAATCATTTACTAGGTAGCAAACCTCAACCTGGCCTGGGTGAGTTCATTTACATGGTCTCGGAGAAGGGAAAACGAGACTTTTCCTACAATGCAAACATAAGTTTAGAAGCATCAAGATTCAGCATCCAAGAGACTGTCCTCAGACTGAAATAACCCTCCCTGATCAGGTCTGCCAGTAACGACATATCCCTGAAACCTCAGGGGGAAACGACCATTATCTGTCTAACGAAGCCCAAACCCCCAGCTGTGGGGTCCATTCCAACTCATAGCCACTCATAGGGCACCCATAGGGGGTTCAAGGCTGTGCGTTTTTAAAGAAGCAGGCTGCCACACAACTTTCTCCCGAGGAACAGCTCCTGGGTTCCAATGGATGACCCTTTGACAGCAGCCAAGCACCTGGGCTCCTTCCTAGCTGCTCAGAAGCTTGATATCAAGGCTGAACATAGCATACAGAGAGGTGTATAGTACACTGAGCTGCGGGGAGAGCCTTGCTAGGCAGATTCTGGCATTTCCTTTGTTAGAAGTTCAGCCAAAGCCCGAGGGATGAGTGATTTGGGGTGGGAGGAGGGAAAGTATAGAACTTCCACTCAGCAAGCTCAGATGATAACAGGACACCTTCAGCTCCCTGAGCAGTGATCCTGTTGTAGACCTTGATTCTAGATCTTCTGGTACAGTCATCCAGGGAGCAGGCCGCCTGAAGAAAGGAGAGAGCCACCCCGTGCAGCAAAGCAACGAGGTTCAGCACAGACAGAGGCCCTGGCAGCACAGCGGGTTACTGCTGGGCTGCTTGGAAGCCACCAGGAGGTCTAGGGGGGAAAGGTGAGGCTCTCTGCTGATGTAAAGATTTAAAGCCTTGGAAATCCACAGAGGCAGTTCCATGCTGTCCTGGAGGGTCGCTATGAGTCGAAGCGGAACCCTCTCAATGGCAGTGAATGTGGCTTTGAGAATGAAATTTAAGACTCTCCACAGACTACGGATGTTTATTTTTGGGGTAATGACAGCCTCTCCTTGTAGCACTGGGTTTAACCTGGTGCCACCTCGGATCTTCCTCAGGGAAGGAGGTAGGACTGCAATTTATATTCGGAGCTATTTGGGGAAAGACACACACACATACACACACACACACACACACACACACGTGCGCCGTGCGCCTCTTCTCTGGCAAACACACTTACCAGCCCAGCCCAAAAGAGAAAGAATAGGAGCAGCCACGACGTATCGGTGCATTTCCTGTAAATCTGGGGCCGCCACTCTCTCGGCCTGGGACTCTCTTCAGAAACCTTCCGGAAATAGAAGGAAAAGGAGTCGAGAAGAGAGCCAGTAACCATGTGGGTCCCAACCTGGGACCCAAACTTACTCCACGACTGCTCCGTGCAACCAATCACATATCTATCCATATGACTAGAGGACGTTTGCAAGTATATATAAAGATAAGTTTATCAATGTATGATTTCTTGGCTTCCTGAAACTTCCGGGGAGACTTGGAAGCACCTGCTCCGTAGCCATCAGACATTTGGCTCTTGTGGCCCAGGAGACAACCTCAAGTCTGAGCTCCGCAGTGAGCATTTAAATCCCTCGCCTTTGCCCCAGCAACGGCGTGCGTCGCCGCCCCCCACCCCCCGCCCCCCGCCATCAGATGTCCCCCAGGGCACGGTGGCTAAACACCCAAGAGCTGGGGGTGGGGGGTGGGGCCGCAGCGTTCCCTAAGCACGGCCACAGGCAAGTATGCGTCTGCGGAGGAAGCGCGCCCCTTCTTCCGAGCCTCTTACCACGTACTCGGCCCCCAGGCACTGCATCCTGCGCTCCGCCGGGCCGCACCGCGGGCTCGCAGCGCCCGGGACCCCGCAGGCGAGCCGGGCAGG
>NW_022104341.1:23987891-23989005 GCF_000313985.2 Echinops telfairi
GCGCGCAGCTCCCGGCAGGGCGCGCGCGGCCGCGCGGCAAAGGAGAGCTCCGGGCGCGCCTCGGCCCAGATTCCGGGCGGTGGAGACTCCGGGGAGACACGGACTCAGGGTGTGGTGGCCCCAGGGACAGAGACTTTAAGCCCACGATTCAGAGGAAGCCAGAGGTTGTCTTGAGTAAGATGTAGAACGTCTCCGGCAAATCCCCCCTGGTGCTAGGGGAGCACTGTAGTGGGGTAAAAAAGCCCTGATTGGGGTCGTGCTCGGGGCTGATAACCGCAAGGGGAGCAGTTGGAAGCCACCAGACGCCCAGGGAGAAAGAGGAACTTTCTACTCCCATAAGGATTTCCATGCTGAGCAACTCATCAGAGAAGCTGAATTATTTGAAGAAACGTGCAGCATCGGGATTGGAGAAAGGTTTATTAACAACCTGAGATATTCAAATAACACAAGCTTGCTTGCTGAAAGGGAGCGTGACTAAACACTTGTGGATGTAGATCAAGGATTGCAACCTTCAGTGGATATCACAACTCAATGTCAAGAAGACCAAAATCCTTACAAATGGACCAATTGATAACTTGACGTTGTCAAGGATTTTGTCTTGCCTGGATCCACACTAGATGCTCATGGAAGCAGCGGTCAAGAGGTCAAAAGTGGAGTTGCATTAGGTAAACCTGCTGCACAAGACCTCTTTAGAGTATTGAAAAGTAAAGATGCTACTTTGAGGACTAAGGTGTGCCTGACCCACGCCATGGTATTTTCCATTGTCTCATATGAGGGGGTACTAAACAAACGAACAGACTGGATTTGTTTCAAAGCTATATATTTAAATTTGTTTTACAAAACAGCCTTATCACCTTCAAAGTACTCTCCATTACACTTAATATATTTATCAAATTTGTTATTCCATTCTTGGAAACATTTTTCAAACACATCTGTTTGAATGGCTGACAGCACCCCCCTTGTTTGTTTTTTCTTCACCTCTTGTCCATCATCAAATCGTTGTCCTTTCAAGTCCCTCTTCATTCACAGAAACAAAAAGAAGTGGCAGGAGAGAGGTCAGGTGAGTAAAGTGTATGGGGCAAGAGATGCATGCTGTTTTTTGCCAAAAACTGGC
>NW_022104341.1:23989441-23991988 GCF_000313985.2 Echinops telfairi
AAAAAAAAAAGAATAAGCCTTGTATTCAGTAATAAAGTAAATGGTCAATGCTGTAATTTAGTTATATGTATTGTGCTCTGTAAATAAATTTCTTTGAAATTTAAAAAAGAAAAGTTGATTAACAGTATGACCTGGTAAAAGAAACTCCAAATGCACTATGAGTTGACATTTTCATCCATTTGGGAAGTTGACAGATCTCCAGAATGAGGTTTGTCATTAATCGATATTTTACCTTTTTTGAAATGAGAACACTGAGTTTTCCCATAGTAAGCTGTGTTCAACATCACAGCAGTTTCTGTGGCATTTTCCCCAAGCATGAAACAAAATTTGACATCTGCATGCTGTTCTCTTAAATTGGCCATCACAAAAACGAGGTTCCAGCTAAAGTGCTTTTACAAAAAAATTCACTGTGACCAGAGAGAATCTTCCCAGGCAATGCCACTGGGTGCGCTAACTCAGAGCAAGTTGCTTGATGCTCACCTAGTGGGAAAAATGCCTCCTAAGAACACTCTACTCCACCCAGTGCAGTTCCATTTTTTGGGGGGAGGTACCCCCTCATATGCATGTGAAAGTTGAAAACTGAATAAAGAAGACTGGAAAAGAGTTAATGGATTTGGTTTGTAGTGCTGGCAAAGAATATTGAAAGTACCATCCGTGGACTGCTAAAAGGACAAACCAACCTGTCTTGGAAGAAGTACAACCAGAATGGCAAGGATACATTGGACATGTTGCCTGGACAGACGAGTGCCTGGAGAGGGACATCATGCGTGGTCAGATGGAGAGGCAGCAATCCTCATGGATTGATAAAGTGGCTGCAATGGGATCAAGCCTGGGGCCAGTTATGACGGTTCTGTTGTGCATAAAGCGGCTATGGGTCAGAACCAACTTGTTGGTACCTAGAAGCAGCAACAACACTGTCCCTGAAATGGTCGCTAAGAGTCAGAACGGACTCCGTGGCAGTGAGAAACTGCCAGCCCAAGGAGTGTCTTGCCCTCGGGAATTCGCCTGGGTGCGCCTCTACTAGAAATTGAGGTGCGCCTCTACTAGAAATTGAGGTGCGCAGGCCTCGTGATCTGAGGGGCCCAGAACAAACCTGTATACTTTTCTAATCTGCAATGGTGTTTGTGTCTCAAGCATAGTCCCTTTCCCGATCATAGTCTCCCCTCTGGCAGTGATGACCTGATTTGTTTGCAATCATGATTTTCTGGTAAGTTTCTTTATTTCCCATCTTCCATGATAAGCAACTTGGCCCTAAATCCTTTGGACATCGTTGTGGCCTCAAACAGATGGTCTCCCTCAGCTGAACGATTCATCAAAGGGTTCACTACAAAACATATTTGAACTTGGGAGCCCTTTTCTCTCTAGAAAGTTGGTTAACAGACACCTGTCACCAAAAGGAGTCTTAGCGACTTTATGATTACGCTCTCTCCGCAATGTCTCCTCTGCTTATTCATTTCTGAGTGCTTTTCACATTGGCTCATGACCTTTGTGCACTTTCCTGCGTACTTAGAACGAGCCATCAAATGGGGGCCTCAGTTTCCTTTCTTACTAACAGTGTTTGGTCTTTCTTCCACTCTTTGCCTGGCCACACTCTCCCCTCTGCCCATCCCCGAGACACCCCTTCCGGATTATCCCATGGGAACTTCACATTCTCCTCCCTTGCTTGTACAGTGATTGTCTTTCCTCTGAAGGTCTAGGGCCGGCAGAGACCCAGGAATGGTCAGAGGCTGGGATCCTTATCTTCAAGGTGGGTTCTTTGCAAATTTTCTCTCACTGCCATTGAGTCAATGCTGAGTCACAGCGACTCCTAGTGGTTTTCTGAGACGGTAACTCTTTACTTGCGTAGAAAGCTCAGTCTTTCTCCCTGGGGTTGCTGGTGGTTTCGAACTGCTGATCATGTGGATTGCAGCCCAACACATAACTACACCACTAGAACTCCTCTTTGCAAACACTACAGTGTCTACCAAGAAGCCCTGGTGGTGCAAACAATAAGCTACTGGTTATTAACGGAAGGGTTGGTGGTTCAAACCCACCCAGCAGCCGAGAAAGATATGGTGAGCTGCTATTGTAAAGAGTTCAAAAGCCCAAACCAAACCCATTGCCACTGAGGCGATTCTTAGAGTGACTTAGGGCAGAGTCGAACTCTTTGTAAGATTTCCAAGGCTGGACATCTCTATGGGGGGAGGGGCGTGGGGTGGGTGTGGGGTAGCCGCAGTAGGGGGGTGGGGCAGGAAAGACCATCTGTTGTAGCTTTGCCCGAGGCCATCTGTAGCGTGACTTTTTTTGACTGTTGCTTTCATGCGTGTTGACCATGAATCCAAGCAAAATGAGATCCTTGACAATGTCAAAATCTTCCCTCCATGTATCAGGACGAGGCTTGTCTCAGAGTGTAAATGCTAAGCATTTGGTTTGTCAGAGGCTTATAGTAGGAGCCCCAGCTCCATTTTGAGCCTTGACAGAAATTCAGCTTCCATTAAGCTCATTCTGGCCATTACCAGCAATGTAAAGAGCTTTGCCCTGTTCTACAGGACAAAAGGTGACCTCAAA
>NW_022104341.1:24007149-24016618 GCF_000313985.2 Echinops telfairi
GGGAGGAAGCATTCAAGAACTAGAGGAAAGTTGTAGGTTTCATCAGTGCTATACTTCACCCTGACTGCCTCATCTCTTCCTTGTGTCCCTTCTGTAAGGGGATGTCCAATTGTCTACAAATGGGCTTTGGGTCTCCACTCCACACTTCTCCTCATTCACACCGATATGATTTTTTTTGTTCTGGGTCTTTGATGCCTGATTCCTGATCCTATCGACACCTAATGATCACGCAATCTGGTGTGCTTCTTCCATGTGGGTTTTGTTGCTTCTCAGCTAGATGGTCGTTTGTTTATCTTCAAACCTTTAAGACCCCAGGTGTTATATACCTTGATAACCAGGCACCATCAGCTTTCTTTGCCACATTTGCTTATGCACTCATTTTGTCTTCAGCGATCATGTCAGGAAGGTGAGCATCACAGAAGACCAGGTTATTGGAACAAAGTGTTCTTACCTTAAGGGAGGACTTGAATAGAGGCCCAATGTCTGTCTGCTACTTAATATGTAAATATATGCACATAGATCTATTTCCATGTCATTATATATAAACATATTTGCATATATTTGAGAGTGTGTTTAGAACGATGTAGGTGTCCTCTGCCTCCTAGTCTTTTCCTCTGTTCCTAACGGGGAATCTGTAGGTTGGCAGCCAAGCGCTTCAGTCAGTTTTTGGTTTTGGTAGGCCCAGCACCATCCCTTCTGTACTCTGAGTTAAAATTGTTTTCTGGGACATGAATTAAATGACAGAAGGCAAGTCCACAGCACAGACTCTATCACACAAATCAGCTCAGGATGGGGCAGCAGACGGCTCGTGACTGAGAGCCTTTGTAGACACGAGTTACTGTTCACCAGAGAAGGATGGAGGCATTTGAACTGTGGGGTTGCTCAAGAACATTGGAAGTACCATGGATGGCAAGAACCATGAACAAACCCGTGTTGGAAGAAATACAGCCCGAATGCTTCTTGGAATCGAGGATGGCAAGACTGTGTCTCACGCCCTTTGGGCATGTTATCAAGTCCAGTCCCTGGAACAGAACATCATGCCGAGTAAAGTAAAGTGTTGGGGAGCAGGGAGTGGGGAGGAAGACCTTCAAGGAGAGGGGTTAGCATGATGGCTGTGACAGTGGGCTCAATCAGAGCACTACCTGTGAGGCCAGTAAAAGAGCAGGCAGTGGTTCATTCTGCGGCTACGCGTCAGAAGCAACTGGTTGGCAGGTGACAATACCAGTGCCCATGGCCGTCGTTCTCCTGGATCACAGGCAGTACTCAGAGCACGGGGAATGCAGACTGGCAGCTTCCTGTATGGGTTGGCCGTGTACCGTTTCAGGAAACTGGGCACTGGGCCTGCTTTCAGTCGGGGGTAGGTGTGCCTCCGTTTTCTCAGTGAGAGACAGGGTCATTATTAGAACCAGAGAGTATATGCAAGTGAGGATGTTTAGGAGTAATGGGAGCAAGGGTGGGTGATGGGAGACCCTCCCTGTGATGATTTGCCCCTCGCTCCCCGAGGGTCTTGTTGCCGCTGGCGGGTCTCTTGCTCTGTCTCTCAGGTCTCTTCCAGCCAGTGGGGCCACATCCCCGCCTCTCTCTTTCTGTTCATCTCTAGTCTGAATGCTATTATCTCAGATGCTTCACTTTTGATGCAATTTCTAAAAACAGTTAAAAATAAATTTCTCCTTTCCCAAACCTCTCCTCCCTGTTTTGTTGAGTATTTCTTTTAAAAGGTGTACACTCAAAGACTAACATCATATACACCAATGGGAAGTACGGAAATATTGACTAAACCTGAAATTCTTGCTCTGCGTATGTGAATAGCATCTTAAGACTATAGGATCAAGCCCCATACGTTTCTATTGGAGAATTCGTCTGCTTTTGTGTGCTTATCTTTGGCTCCCCTGGATTTCTTTTTTTAACTCTCTCTTTAACTCAAGGTTGAGCTGGGCAGATAAAGTGGTCGAGAGCAGAGTGTTGGTCATGACCTCATGAACAACAACAACAACAACAACAACAAAAAGTTCAGACACCTAAAAAACCAAATAGTTCAATTTGAATATCTCGTTGCGACAGGTATCAGGTTCTCAAACTGTTTCAGCTTGCAAAGCCCTTTTGGAACCCAAATGCAAAAGTGACCTAGACAAACAAAGGTGGGGCCCATCTGAGGAGATGCCCTACCCACTCCCAGCCAACTCCCAACGCTGAGGTCCTGAGGCAGAGCCGTGGGAACCAAAGGCTTCCTTATCCCACTGCTCAAAACAGCGGCTGCTACCCAGCGAAGCCAGGGAGGCCTGAGAGTGCCTGGGGGAGCAAGCCCTCCCAGTTTGTCGCCCGGGCCCTCGATTGCCTCCTCCCTGTCCTGGCCCTATTCTGGGAACTTTCACTTGTCCTTATTCCCAGTATTCAAAATTTGACCAACAGGTGAAGCCACTTAACTTTAAGGCAAACACAGGCCTCTCAGGTGCCAAGTGGCTTATTCACCAGAAACACATGGCTCAGAGAACTCCACCCTTCTAGTTGCGTCCTGAGTCTCTTGCACAGTGCCTTTGTTAACTAATTGTTTAATTAAATGAAAAGTTGTCCACGAAAGCTTTATCCACACATAAGGAATCTTATGTCAAGGATCTTCTATAAATCTCATCTAAGGGATCTTATATAAAGGTCCTATATAAATATAAATTTTTTATAGATGTAAGTCTATAAAAATCATATGTACATGCTATGTTTAGATGTTCCTTCTGTAAAGAAACAGAGGCTACAGAGTGAGTCTAATGTGGGGACAGGCGAAGGGGCAAACAAAAAGTGGCTTCAGAGAAGAAAGCACACATCTCGTCGAGCCACACCACAGAGAGCTGGAGTCAGCAGGGCTCTGACCCACCGGGTGGAGAGGGCTAAGCCTCCTGAGATGTGGCTTCTTCCAAGACTGATGCATGGGGGTATTGAAATGTCAACCTCACATAAACTCAGCACCATTGAGTCGATGCCGACTCGCAGTGACCCTAAAGGACAGGGTAGAACTTACCATGTGGGTTTCTGAGACTATTTACAGAAGTAGAAAGCTTCATTTTGTCCCAAGGAGTGGCTGCTGGTTTTGAGCTGCTGACCTTATGCCAAATCGCTATGCCACCAGGATTCCCAATCTCAATTACAATCAAAACACCAAATTCACTGCCACCAAGTCAATGTTGACTCTTAGCAACCATCCTGTGGCTGTCCAAGATTCTAACTGTTTATGGGCATAGCAAGCCCCGTCTGTCTCTCTCAGAGTGGCTGGGGGTTTGGAATTGCCGAGTCACACCAGCTCTTGGACTCCAGTGATGGAAAGGGTACTATTATGTGGAGCAGAATCAGTACATGTGATGCATCTAAAGACTCAATGTTTGCTCGAAATGGAGATCAACAAGTCATAACAAGCAAAATGAATCCTTTATTGAAAAATCCTGCACATGAATAAGTAAGTCAACAAAAAAAATACATTTATAATAAGACTGATAAAATAAAGGGGATAAATATCAGTCCTATTGTCCTATATTAAATAGGATAGGATAAATAGTTGTCCTGTCATGAAAAAACTTCAAAGGCATAGATTTTGATTTTTATCCAATTTCTAAAAGATGAAATTTTAAAAGTTTTAAAGCAATTAATGGATAATCATGAAGATCAATGGATAAGATTTGGCCGCAGAACATGAAATAATGTAAAGTCATTTGAATTCCAACCAATGGAAACTTGCCATATTTGTTGCAAACAGTTCCTGAAAGAGACAGTGTCCTTATTATAAGATGTGATCACACAGGTTGTAGGGGAAGCCAGCAGGAAAACGGACAAAGGGGGTGTGGGGAAGGTCAATTCAAAAAGTAAATAATTCACTACGTAAATATACATATGAAGAAATGCTCATGCTCCAGTGTTAAAATGAAAGCCAGAGTGACTTAGGGTCCATTGGTGATCACACAGTCCAGTGTTGAAGCTGGTGTGATAAAATCATCTTGCTCACATGCAGAAGAGATTGTTTTTTCTTTATTTTGTGAACACCATGGAACCTTTAATATTTTTTATGCCCCTCTTGGCCTGGAAAGCAGGCTCGACCACATGCGGTTCACCCTCGGTAGTTATACCCGGTGCAGCCCCTGTCCATAAGGTGTTCTCTCAGAAGTGGACAGCCAATTGCTGCGTCGTCTGTTCTTGTTGACATTTGCTCTGTTGACATTTGCTCACCTTGGGTGACCCTAATGGGTTTGGAAATATTGGCGACATCGCGTCTAGCATCCCAGTGACACCTCTGTCTGGCAAACGGACAGACAATTGGTCGGAGAGGCAGAGCGTCGCTTTGAGGACTCCTGTACACCTGGCCCAAGCCGTGCTCTTCAGTCCCCTCACATGCCTGGGAAAGCTGGGCAGTGGCTCGGGAAGACTGGAGAAGGCTTGGTCTATTGATGACCAATACGGCGAGTACCATGTCTTAGTACTGTTTTCGTCGAAGTACGGCCAGAATGCTCCTTAGAAGCCAGGATGGGGAAACGTCGTCTTACGTGCTTTGAACATGTTATCAGGCAAGACCAGGACGTGGACCAGGACGCCGTGCTCGGTAAGTAGAGGGGCGGTGACGAGGAGAAGGACCCTTGACGAGACGGAGTGACGCTGCGGCGGCAACACTGGGCTCCAACATCGCAATGGCGAGGATGGCGCAGATGAGTGATATTTAGTTCTGTTGTCCTTAGGGGTGCTATGAGTCAGAACGGACTTGACGGTATCTAACAACAACAACAACAACAACAACAACAACAACAACAACAACCACACCCCCAGGTGGAGTCCAGCATAGTGATTAAGAGTTAAAATTCATGAGTTTGAAAAGCTGCTCTGTCCATTATAGTTGTTGTGAACTTGGACATGTTACTAACCTTCTGGGACTTACTTTCCTATCTGTAAAATGGACATCATAATATCTACCTCTTACTTTAGGGATTAAATGAGAACATATATCATGGGTTTGACTTAGTGCCTGATACACATTATCAGTACAATGAATACTTGTTTCTTTTCTCATTTTATCCCTTTATCCTAATTTACCAACTTAAAGTCTTCAATTGTGTTTGTTTCTGTAATTTCATTTTCAAATTCTTTTTGGAATGAATAAAGAACAAGCTCACTGACATCATCTCCCCCTGACTCCTAGGGTTTTGATAAGACAGGGTCTAACTGCCCCTGTGGGTCGGCAAAACTGTAAATCTTTACGGGAGTAGAAAGCCTCATCTTTCTCTGGTGGAGCAGTTAGTGGTTTTGAACTGAAGATCTTGCGCTTAACAGCACAATATACGACCCAATTTGCCACCAGGGCTTTGTATATAAATTAATAATAATATTTCTAGTGCTTTCTTACAAAGCTGTACCAATTTATAATGCCAGCTTAAATATATGGTAGTAATTGGACAACATCAGTTTTACTCTGCCAGCATCTACCATAAGATTTAAATGCTCATAACCCTTGAGACAGTAATTAGATTTTTGTGATTCTGCATGGGTAAAAAACTGAAGCCATTTTATATGAGGGGTCTTCAACAGAGGATGAAAAAATAAAGAAACTTCCCCATGACCTTCAGGAAGCCTCCTTTTGTATAAAGAACTCATGTGCATAAAAGCTTCATAGTTTTAATTATAACGGCTAAAGTGTTTGAATGTCCTTTAAAAGTAGAACTGATTAAGGAAACTACATATCCCCTGAAGAAACTTAATGCAATCGTTAGGATAATGTTTTTGGAAATTACGTCATAGACTGGTAAGTGCTTGTAACACCAAGTGAGGAAACCAGCGTGCCTCAGGGTGTCCCGTCTGACTACCCTAACCTAAACAAAAGATGGGGAGGAAATATACTCACATGCTACTAATGGACTTTGGAGAGACACTAGGTGATTTTAAAATCCCCTTTTCCAAGTGTTTTTGTAATTCCCACTTTCTTTATTTATGAGCCCCTACCCACCCACCCACGCAACGCCATTCCGGTCCCCATCTGTAACTTAGGGATAAACACAAGGACAGTTCAGCTCGGTTTGAACTCTTTTCTTTGGATGTGGTGTTCTGACACAGAGGAGCTCCGAGGCCTTGTTCGAGTACTATGGGAAGATTCATGCGCTTTCTGTCAGTGGACTTGCTTGGATTAAAAAGTGAGAGAAAGCAGAAAAGCTGCTAGAGCAAGGGGTGAGAAAGAGGCTTGACACAGAAGCTGTAGAAATTCCAGATACGGGAACGAGAACTCCAGGCAAGACTTCATTGCCTGACTGGGCAAAAGTTCTTAATATTGTCTCTTTAAAGAAGTAAACAAAATCCACTCAGAATATGTGGTTGTTGCCATTTCTGCTTTAGTATTTTTTTCTGATTTTTTTAAACTGAAAGTCATGAAGTAAGTGACATTTTAGATATAACTATATACTTCTAAAGTATGGCATTTATTTTTGTTACTGTTGAGACTACACTGCAAACATACACTGTGTTAGTTGGGTAGACTAGAGAAACAAATTCATAGACACTCATGTGTGTATAACAAAGAGCTTTATATCAAAGAGTAATTGTATATTAAGAAAACACCCCAGCCCAGTCCAGATCAAGTCCATACATCTAATATTAGCCTATATGTCTAATACTAGTCCATAAACTGATCTTCAGACTCATGCAGCCATGCAATAATGCCGAATGCAGGACGATCACAGGCCAGTGGGTGGAAAGTCTTGTGGATCCAGTTTTGGTGGGAGCATGTCAGTGCTGACAGGGGTCTCCATGTGGCTTCTCCAGCTCCAGGGCTCTGGCTCCATCATTGTGGCTCCATGTGGCTTGTCAACAGGAATGTCTCGCAGGGAGACGAAGCAGAGAGCCTGTCCTCCCGTGAGTTATTTTTCTCCTTTCCGTCTACAAATGAGGTCATCAAGCTGCGACCTGATTGACAGGCTAGACTCCACCCCTTCACAAGTCGACACCATGTTATGTAACTACCACCTACACCAGTCCAACACTTTGTACGTGTACAATGGAGTGACACTGGTCACCTTCTTTGAGTTGTGCAGCCATTCTCACAGCCCTGGGCAGAGTTGTCCCTCCCCCACTGGGCCGAGGTGATGGCCAAGGACTATCACCTCCTACGGTTCTCTTTGTATTTTTATAAAATAGTTTTATGGGCACATAATCCACATGTCATATGATTAATAGGTCAAGTATGTCAAGAAGAATTGTACAATCAATTTGGGAACATTTTCTTCTTCCTTGAATTCCTCCTTATTAGCTTTACTTTCCCCTCAGGCTCCTCTGCTGTAACCCCAAGAAACCATGAATCCAGTTACTGTCTTTATAGATTTACCTATCCTGGATTTCATATACAGAAACAGATACCAAAAACAACAACAAAACCTAACAATACTAACAAAGTAAAAAAAGAGAAAAACCGCAGGAAGGGAACACAGAAGACATGGGTGCTATAGCAACATGTGGCAAAGAAATTAGATGGTGCCTGGCTATCGGATAAAAAATGTTTGAGGTCAGAGGATGTACACTGGGACAGATAGGAACTGGAAACACAGTGAATCCAGGACAGATGATCCCTTCAGGACCAGTGGTGGGGGTGGCAATGCCGGGAGGTTGGAGGGAATGTGGGGTGGAAAGGGGGAGCCGATTACAAGGATCTACATATAACCTCCTCCCTGGAGGATGGATAACAGAAAAGTGGGTGAAGGGAGACATTGGACAGTGTAAGAAATGACACAATAATAATAATTTATAAATTATCAAGGGTTCATGAGGGAGTGGAGAACGGGGAGGGAGGGGATAAATGAGGAACTGATACCAAGGACTTAAGGAGAAAACAAATGTTTTGAGAATGATGATGGCAACAAATGTACAAATATGCTTGACACAATGGATGTATGTATGGATTGCGATGTGTTGTACAAACTCCCAATAAAATGATTAAAATAATAATAACAATTTAAAATGATATACCAGAAAACAACAACAGCGTTTGGAGTCTTAAAGACTTGTCTCCAAGCAAGCAGGCATCTAAGTAAGATATCAGTTAATTCCACTTGGAGGAAGCATACTATCATCAGTCAGCAAAGGATTTAAAATCATATCATCCAAAGTAAAAGGAGGGTTTAGTATCAGAGCCTAAATTGTGAGAATGTGGGCCGCGGAAGGCTATGGATGGCAGGGGGAGTCCAAGACACGTTTGTGGGAGCTACATAGGAAATAAGCCTCTGGTGATCTCCCTCTATCCATAATTGAGGGACGGTTACTAAACAGAGTGCCTTGGAGAGATGTGAATAGAAGGTCAAAGGATAAACCCGACTTGAATGGTTAAAACCTTGTCAGTTGATTCCCCCTCTCTCCGATGCACACCGGACCTGAACTGGTTTTCAACACTTTCTGTGGATTATTTTGTTCGTTTATTCATATTAGGGTTTATTTCAGAGGTGTTGTGTCCTTGGGGGCTCACCCTTTGAAATTATGCACTATGTTGTTCTGCTTTTTGGTATATGAACCCAGGATTGATGACTCCATAGGGACCGCGAGTACAATAAAAGTCTCTGGGTGGCGGCACAGTGGGGGTAGTGTGAGGGGGTGTGCAGGGTAAAAGGGTGACGGTGTCAAGGAGTACAGGAAGAAAAAGAATGTTTGGAAACCGATTGTAATAGCAATTGTACAATACTGCTTGATGTGATTGAACTACAGGCTGATATAATGTATGTATTAACTGCCAATTAATAATAATTTTTTAAGTAGAAAACATTTGAAACAAAAAAATTTTAAAATGAATCAAAAGGGATATTCAATAATATATTACATTTTGAATCTAATTGTATCTACCATAATTATCTTTACAATACTTTATGTCTGATAACAAGGCTACTCACAACTGTGGACTAAGATAAAAGGGGATTCACAGGAGGCTTAACCTCTGTGTGGACCCTGAAAATGAATTTTGGGCTTCTACTATGGTCCATAGCCTTCTGCCAACCAGGTATTCACAATTTAAGCTCTGATGCCATTCCCACCTTTGGATTTTGATTATTTTATTTACAATCCATGGATCACACAGACTTAGTGGATGCCTCATTTAGGTGGTTACTTCTTTGAAGATAAGCCTTTAAGACCACAGATGCTATTCTTTCTGAAAGCCTTGCACCATCTAGATTCTTCACCATCCTTTGCTACAGCATCATCAGTGATCTCTTCATGAAGGTGAGCATAAAGCAGGGCCATGTCAGAGGACCGCATTGTTCAGAGATTGGGGCTAGAATTAAGTGCAAGTCCCAAATCCTTTCATATATCTCTGGTTGATATATGTCTCTGGTTTACCTTAGAGACAGTGTTGTCATTTTATGTTAGAGAACAAAATCAATCAACTCCCAGGGGTGTAACATAATTCTATTGATGGTGCCATTAATTTAGTCAATGCTATAGAATTTAAAATGCAGTCGAGAAAAGGAAATTATAT
>NW_022104341.1:24017336-24018858 GCF_000313985.2 Echinops telfairi
ATCTATCCTGGATTCCCAGTGTTTCAGGCTCTTATCTGTCACAGTATGCATGTTCTGCTCTAATCTGATTTGTAATTCCTCGCTCTTACATTGCCCTTGAATAAGCCCCACTAGGCATCCTACGCTCTTCTCTCCATTGATTTTAGTTTAGTTGTTGATTCGTCCCTGGGTTGGTTGCACATACACCCCCTTTCCTTTCTCCCACCTTCCCTTCTCCCGCATCCCCCTAGAACTGTCGGTTCTGTTGTTTAGCCCGCCTATCTTATCTAGATAGACACACAGAGACATTAATAAGTGCAAAAACCAGGCAAAGCCAAACAAAACAACAAAGGAAGACAAAACCAAGAAAGCAGTATCAATAACAACAAAAAAACAAAAACAAAATAACAACAACAAAAAGAAAGCCAATGACAAAAAAGGAAAAGCCTATAAATACTTCCAGGGCTGTTTTTTTGACCTTTAGGATTGTTTTCCAGTTAAGTCTGATGGGTGCAACCCTCTGTCTCCAAAGCTTATTTTTGTATTCCCCAGGGATTTCATCCCTTTGCTCTCCTTGCTGCTCTGTTGCATGCCTTTGGTGTTTCACCCAGGATGATGGGGTCAGACTGGGCACAATTCCCACACCGTGTTTCCAGTGTTGTCCCCCGTAGAGCTATGGTTTAGTGAGGGACGTTGTGTCTCCTGGTGGGGCCCGCCCTATGGTCCTCTCTGTGCATTGTCTGCTTTGAGCAGGAATATCGTCCTCAGGGCTTGGTGGGCCAGGATGTGCTCCACTCTCTCTCCATCCCTCTTTGTTCCTCCTGGGTGCTCTAATCAGACATGTTCCTCTCCCCAAGCTGGAGCTTCAGTGCTGTCCTCTGAAGTGCATTCTTCTGGGAGATGGGGGAGAGGGGTCCACATAGTTGGGATTAGAAACAGCCCCTGCAGACCTCTCTATTGGTACCCTCCTACATGCTGATATGTTGTATTCATGTCTTGGTGCACCAGGTTGAAGTCTGGTCCCTCTCTCCCTCTCCTGTTGAGATATAAACAACACCCTCCCCTTGGGTGGGTTAGTATCCTGCTCCCCCCATACCCATGTCTTTTTTTTTCCTCTTTCTTTCCCCCTCCTATTTAGTTGGTTGCCGTATGTATCCCTGGATTTGATTTGGCCCCTGCCATAGTACATGGACCTCACCCCAGGAATGTATGTATATAGTAGCTTTGCCCATATGCCCCGTTTTTTAAGCTTACCTCTGTAGACTCATGTTGTACTTGTCCTTTTTTGCTTGGCTTACTTTGCTTAGCATAATTTCCTTCAGTTCTTCCCATGTGGCAATGTTTTGCATGCGTTCATTTCTGCTCTTTTAGGGATGCATAGTACTCCATTGTATGTATATACCACAGTTTTTCTGATCCATTCATCTGTTGCTGGAAATTTCGGTTGTTTCCAACTCCTTGCAATTGTGAACTGTGCCACGATGAACACTGGAGCACAGATGTCTGGCTGTGGTTTGTTTCTTGCTTCTTCTGGGTATATGCC